>NW_014578332.1:0-12630 GCF_000485595.1 Priapulus caudatus
ACTCACCCCGCTCCTCTCGGTCGTCTCTCTCGTGACTGTCTGTCTCGTCAGCTCGTTCTTTCCTCTCTGTCTCTCCCCTCACCGTCTCGTCTTCACTTCTATTCTCTCGCACTTTCACTCGCGCCCTTCTCCGCCTAACCACACTGCGAATCTTCATGTCGTCGCGCCGTTGATACGCTCTGCAGAGTTTAAAGCCCATTTTGTCATATCTACAACAAAATATGCGCATTAGCGCGCGCCATTCAGCGCTATACCGCAACAGTAGTCAGCCAGTTGCAAGAACAGTAGAGCGGAGACGAGCTTAGCAGGCAGAATAACACGCAGGACGCGCATTAGGGCCAGCAGCAGGCCCCACCGAGCTAACATCCGAGCACAGCGTGGGAAGCAAAGGACAGTGCAGTAGCCAAGCGTCAGGCCGGTGCGCCCACTCACCAGGCCTGCCCCGGCGCCTCGTGCAGATGCCGCTCTTCCTTCGTCCCTGCAACAGTGAGCCGGTAACCAGCAGTCAGTAGCCAGCTAGCAGGCACAAGCAACCCCTGCTGCAACGCCACAGCATTAGCCAGTCAGCAGTAGTGCGAGCCACAGCTGCAGCAGACAGTAATTTATAGTTTTTAGTGCCAGCGCATCAGTATTCACAGAAGCAGCAGCAGTAGCAGCAGCAAATCAGTAGCAGACCAGCAGCAGCAGGTAGGCACGCCAGCTAGCAGCAGCTAGCAACAGCAAAACGCAGTCAGCAGCCAGCAGTAACAGAGCTGCAGTAGGCAGTAGCAGTAGCAGCAGCAGTAGCAGCAGCAGTAGCACGCCCAGCCAGCACGTCCGCCCAACGCCGTCCACGCGGTAGCAACGGTAGCAATAGCAGGCAGCAACACTGCAGTAGCAGTACACCACAGCACACAGCCCCAATCGTCTTTATACTACCACTTATAGTTCATCCACATATCTCCCCGTTCCCCATACTCGCTCCTCTTCCCTGTTCTTCTCTTCCCCCTGTCCTCTTTCGTCTCTTCTCTCATCTCTCTCCTCACGTCATCATCGTCTCTCATCTCTCTCCCTTTCTCGTCTCTTCTCGTCTCTCTCTCTCCCCTCCTCTCTCCTTCTCGTCTCTCCCTTCTCCTCTCTCCTCGCTTCTCCTCTATTCACCCCCTTCCTCTCTTCCCTTCTCTCGCTCCTCACGGCCCCCCTCCTCTCCCCTCTCTCTCCTGAACACACCCCTCCACTAAATGGCGCACCTTGCGTATCGTACTCATACCTAATATCTTGCAGGGTTTCGAGTACGGTCTACTTCCCACCGCGGCTCACTATGTGCGAGTTTCTTTTTACCTCGCCAAATTTTCTTATAGTTGATTCGTAGTGAATATAATCTAGCCCATCGCTCATGAATAGCATTAATCGCAGCCTGTCATTTCACGTTGGGCTCACTTGATGAACTCGTGTCCTACCATTGTCACCGGGCACGATCCTCGGCTCCGGTCACCGCGTAGCATTACTGCGTGACCTATTGCCTTATCCAAGCAAGCAAACATTCTTCACTGCGTTCACCGACTAAAGAGAAAAATGCTGCCTGGTCACCAATGATCTGCTTAATAGAGCCCTCGCTGCTCCCTCCCCTGCGCGCGTCCGCGGCTGCACCTATCTTTATCTTTAGAAACGTGCATGTGCGCGAACGAGATGAGAGAGAGTTAGAGCGAGATACAAGAGAGAGAGAAGAGAGAGAGCGCAGAAAGAGAGAGCGAGAGAAAAGTGAGAAAGCTGAGAGAGAGAGATGAGAGACATAGAAGAGAGAGAGAGAAAAAGAGAGTGAGGAGAAACGAGAGAGAGAGAGAGAGAGTGAGAGTCAAGAGAGAGAGAGAGCCACCGAGAGAGCACGCGACCAACCTGAGAGCGCCAGAGACGCAGCGAGACGCGAGACCCGCGCCGAGAGACGATAAACCCGCAACACCGCCAGAGAGAGCAGAGAGAAAGACGCTAGAGCAGACGCACCGAGACGCGAGAGCGTGAGAATGAGAGCAGACAAGCCCCAAGCAGAGAGCCACAGACGAGAGACCCGACACCACAGAGTACACCTCACCCATGACCACGCACGTTGTAGCAACTGTTGCTAGGGCCGCCCAGCCAACCTGCGCGTATGTCACCATACATAGTAGAAAAAAATAGCAAGCTACAGTAGCAAGAGCCAGCAGGCAGCAGAAGCAGTAGCAGCAGAGCAGCAGCAGTAGGGCAATTGCACAGCATGTAGTAGTGCAGCAGCAGCAGTAGGCAGCAGCGACAAGGTAGATAGGTGGCAACACGTAGGACAACAGTAGCACCAGAGTTAGCAGCAATAGCATGTAGCAGCCAGCAGAAAACGAGCAGGCAAGACAACACTTAGTATACACAGCAGTACATCAGCAGTAGCAGCAGTAGCCAGTAGCAGCAGCAGCATAGACACCAGACCATTAATCTGGACAGCAGGGCAGTAGCAACACTTCAGAGGCACAACAGTAGCAACAAAGCAGGCAGGTACAGCAGTAGCCACAGCATCAGCAGCAGGAGGCAGTAGTAGTGCAACAGTAGCAGGCAGCAGTCGGCAGTTAGTAGCAGTACGCAGTAGCAACAGCAGCAGGCAGCTAGGCAGGCAGTAGCAGCAGGTAGCGGCAGCAGTAAGGCAGGCAGCATCTTGTAGCATAGGCAACATAGCAGGCAGTAGCAGTAGTAGTAGTAGTAAGCAGCAGCAGCAAACAACAACAACAGGCAGATTAGCTGCAGTAGCAGCAGCAGCAGTAGTAGCAACAGCAGTAGCAGTAGCAGTAGTAGGCAGCAGTAGCAGCAGTTACAGCAGTAGCAGTATCAGTAGGCAGCAGGCAGCAGTAGCAGCAGCATAAAACCAGTAGCATAGCGCAGTCAGCAACAGCGCAGCAGTATCAACTAACTCAGCAACAGTAGCAGTAACCGCAAGCAGTAAGCAGCATGTGGGCACAGATCACCGCAGTAATCAGCAGCAGTAAAAACCAGTAGCAGTAGCAGCCAGTAGCAACAGGCAGCAGCAAGTAGAACAACAATCAGCAACAGTGAGTCATTAACCGCAGCAGTAGGCAGGCAGTCAGCAGCAGCCAGGCAGCAGCAGCAGCAGTAAAGCAGCACAGGTAGTCAGTGCAGTAAAAAGCAGCAGCAGTAGTAGTTAGGCAGCAGCTGTAGCAGTAGCTTTAGCAGCAGCAGCAGGCAGCTAGCAGGCAGGACAGCAGGGCGAAGTAACAGCAGCAGTAGGCTAGTAGCAGTAGCATGCAGCACGCAAGCAGTTAGCCAGCAGCAGCAGGCAGGCAGTAACCAACAGTTAGGTCAGCAAACAGCAGACAGTCAGTTAGTAGTAGCAAGTTAGCAGCAGAAGCAGCAGCAGGCAGAGTGGCAGCAAGCAGTAGCAGCGAGCAGTAGTAGAGCAGCAGCAGTAGCAGGCAGTAGGCAGCCCATGCAGTTAGCAGGGCAGTAGCAGGTAGACAGGCGGCAGAAACAGCATCAACAACATCTAGTAGTAGGAGGCAGGCAGATATGGCATCAGCAAGTAGCAGCAAGTAGGGCAGGTAGCAGTAGCAACAGCCAGCATTAATAGACAATATGGCAACTTCAGCCCACAAACATGTAGCAACAACAGCATTAATAGCAGCAGGTCAGTAAGCAACTTCAGCAGAAACAGTGACAAAAGGCAGCCAGGTAGGCAGACCACAAGCAGGCACAGCAGGCACGCAGCGGAGCAGTAGTAGCAACCAGTTAAGCAGCAGCATGTAACAGTAATAGCAGTAGCGGCATAGCAACAGCAGCAGCAGCAAAGCAGCGAGTAGGGGCAGCCAGTAGCAGGCAGCAGTTCGCAGGCAGCAGTCTGTAGCAGTCGACGCAGAGCCAGTAGTACGAGCAGTAGCAGTACAACAGTAGGCAGCAGTAGCAGTAGTAGTGAGTATAGCAGCTAGCAGCAAGCCAACAACTAACAGGCCAGCAATAGTCAAGTAGCAGCAAGGAAGCAGCAGTAGTAGCAAACAGGCAGTAGCAGTACAGTAGTTAGCGACAGTAGCAGCAGTTACCAGCAGTAGCAGTATGCCAGTAGTACAGCACAGCAGTAGCAGCAGCATAAAACCAGGTAGAGTAGCAGGCAGTAGCAGTAGCAACAACATTCAGCACAGTAGCAGTACCGCAGCAGTACTAGCAGCAGCAGCAGCAGGCCAGTAACAGCAGCAGTAAAACGCAAGTAAGCAGTAGCCAGCAGTAGCAACAGCAGCAGGCAGTAGCACAACATGCGCGCAACAGTAAGCAGTAACCGCAACGCAGTAGGCAGGGCAGCAGCAGGCAGCAGCAGGCAGCAGTATACACAGCAGTAGCTAGTAGGCAGTAGTAGTTAGCAGCATGCTGTAGCCCAGTAAGGCAGCACGGCAGCAGCAAGCAGCAGTAGCAGCAGCAGAGCAGCAGTAGGGCAAGCAGCAGCAGTAAACAGCAGTAAGCACGTAGGCAGTAGCAGGCAGCAGGCAGCAGCACATATCAACAGTAGTAGCAACAGCAGCAGCAGTTAGTAGTAGCAGTAGCAGCAGAAGCAGCAGAAGCAGCAGTATACCAGTAGTAAGCAACAGCAGCAACAGCAGCAGGCAGTAAAACAGTAACAGGCGCCAGTAGCAGTAGCAGTAGCATCAGGCAGCATACACCAATTTACAGCAGCAGTAGGCACAGGAGCAGCAGTAGCTAACAGTAGAATAAAGCAGTAACAGCTGCAGTAGCAGCAGCAAGCACAAGTAGCAGCAGCAGCAGTACACAGCAGCGGGTAGCACAAGCAGCAACAGTATAATTATAGCATCAGTACATATATTCCCGTTCCATATTGTCCTCCTCTCCTCTCAACACACAACACACAAGCTCTCACCCCGCCCCCCCCCCGCCCGGGCAAGCCTCTCCTCTCTTTCTCCTTTCCACGACTATACTCTCTCTATCCTCCCTTATTTTCTGTCCTTTTGTATCTGAGCGTCTCTTTTCTCTGTGCTCTCTCAAAACGTCTCTTTTTTTATTCGTTCCTCTCTTTCTCTCTCTCTCACTCACGGTCGCTCTCCTCTCCGTCTCGTGCGCCTCTTCTCGGGTCTCCCTGTTATACACCATCTCTCCACTCCTAAATTGGTGTACTATTTCTACTCTGTGGTGCACGCGATTCTCATAATATATGAAGGCTCTATATCACCCAGAGTCTCTATGTCAGCTGGGCGATTTTTCTAGCTCGCACAAATTTCTTATGAAGTATCATGTTCGTGCGTGAACTAATAAGATCCAGCCATCGCTAAGATATTCGATTATCTGCACGCTGTCATTTCACGTTGTTCACTCGGAACCGTGTCTAACTTCTCACCAGAGCGACTCTCCGCTCGGCGTCACGTAGCATCATACTGCTGACTTTCTTATCAAGCAGAGCGCTCAAACATTCGTCTGCTGTTTAACTGAACTAAAAAATCAACTGGGCAATGTACTGCTATATAGAGTGGTGTATTCGGCGCCGTGCGTTCCGAGTAATGTTTTTTTAAAAACCGCCGTCGTGTGCAGTTACCAGCAAGCAGTCAGCACAGCAGCAGTAGAGGCAGCAGGCTCAGCGGCAGGCATTATCAAACAGCAGTACTGCTAACAGCAGCATCATGATAAGCAGCATCCAGCTATAGCAGCAGTATGTAAGTAGTAGCAGCAGCACAGCGTACCGCAGTAGCAGCAACAGTAGTCAGGCAATAGTAGAGCAAGTAGCAGCAACAGTAGCAACAGACACGAACACAGCAGTAGCAGTCAGCAAGCTCATACAGCAGTAGCACGGGCAGCAGTAGCAGCAAGCAGTAGCAGCAGCAGTAGGCAGCAGCGAGTAGCAACAGATACATATCACTGACAGCACATACAGAAGCAGCTGTAGCCAGTAGGCAGAGTAGCTGTAGGTCAGCAATAATAGCAGGCAGCAGCAGGCAGCAGTAAACAGCAGGCATAAAACTAGCTGGTGGCGCAGCAGTAGTAGGCTCAGCAGCAGCATGCAGCAGTTCAGTAGCAGCGCACAGCAGCAGCACAATAGCTGCAGTAGGCACAGCAGTATCAGCAGCAGGCAGGCACAGCAGCAAGCAGCAGCAGCAGCAGTCAGCAGCAGCAGGCAGCAGTTACAATCAACAGATATAATATGAGGCATCAGTACATATATTCCCGTTCCATTTGTCCTCCTCCTTTCATTCCTCTTCCCTGGATCTCTCTTCTCTCTACTCTCGATCTAGCTATTGTTTGTGTTTTAGTACATTAAAGCTATTGAGGAACTTAGAGTTAATCAGCACTGCCAACTGTTATTTAGCTTTAATGGTAGCAACATTGAGTTATGGGAATTGCGAATCGGTCATGCTGGTTTACTTTAGCTTCTCCTTCTTCTCTCCCCTCCTCTCTCTCTCTGTCCGCTGTCTCTCTCTCTCTCTCTCCCTCTCTCTCTCGGCCCGTGGTTCCCTCTCTTCTCTCTCTCCTCTCTCTTCTCCTCTCTCTTCTCTCTTTCTCTCCTTTTTCATCTTTCTATCTCTGCTCTCGCTCTCTCTCCCCCGTTCTCTCTCTCTCTTTCTAATATTTCTTCTATTCCTATCCTTCCTCTTTTCTCTTCACTGCTCCTCCGCGCGACGCGCCGGCCTCTTTCTTCCTCTGCTCCTCCACGCTCTCTCCACCCATAACCCTCATACCCCGTTCACTCTTTCCACGTCCCCAGCTAGTCGGACGATTCCATCAGCGCGTCTCTGCTCCCTCCCTTCCTGCCACGACACATACCACACACGCACTCACTTTTCCCCTCCTCCCTCCCTCTACTCTCTCTTTCTCTCAGCTCTTCTCTCTCTCCTCTCTTTCTATCAGTTTTACTCTTTCTCCTCTCTCTCTCTGTCTTTTTCTCTCTCTCTCCCTTGCCTCCCCCCCCCCCTCCTTCCCTAGGTCCCTCCTTCCCTCCTCCCCCCTGCACCTTACTTGCGCGCACCAGCGTGTATATCTTGTATAGCAACACCACCTGTGCTGCCGCTAATACTATCACATTTCTTCGCCGCTGTCGGTCTGCGCTGCCTCCCTCTCCCCGCTCACCCGGTTTACGTGTACGTGGCGATCACGTGCGATCGGCGCAAGCAGACGTAAATCAGTAGGTTAGTCGCAGACGAGCGATCAAACGCACGCCGCCGCTCTGCGCGACTGCTCTTCTTGGGCGCGTCGCCCGCGGCGTGGGGAAAAGATGGAGCGAGCAGGCTAATGGCGGGTGTGGCCTTGCGTCAGCCGAAGGACGGGGCAACGGGTGCGGACGCAGACATGTGAGCGAGGGTGGTGGTTAATACTGGTGCTAATATGGGCGTCAATGTACAGATGGCAGCCGGATATAACGCGTAAGCTCTACACGTAACATTAATCTCCGTTATGCGAATCTCAGTTCAGCCCGCCGCGCCGCGCTACCTGTTGGCCGGCTGCCGCACGCCACCCTCTGCTCTGGCCCACATACGCCATCCATGGCTCTTCGCCCATATACGCCACTTCTCTGCTCTTGCCATACTTCATCTATCCTTGCTCGTTGCCATATAATGCCTTATCCTCTGCTCTTGCCATATACGCCACTCTCTGCTCTCTGCAATATACGCTATTCCTCTCGCTCTTCCATGATACTCCACCCTCTGCTCTTCGCCCATATACTTCCAACCTTCTGCTCTTGCCCCATATATCGCCACCCTCCTGCTTCTTGCCCCACATCGTCACCCTCTGCTCTTGCCGCATATACTCCACCCTCTGCTCTTGCCCATACTACTCTCACTATTTGCCCACACTTGCCCCTCCCTTGCCTTACTACCGCCACCGGCGCCACATTCGACCATCCTCTTTTCTTAGCCCAATGATACGTCACCCTCTTCTCTTGGCATAATAACTACACTCTGCTCTTAGACTTAACGTCACCATCTCAAACTTCTACTGCCCATATACGCTCCTCACCCCTCCCCTCTGCTCATGAACACATACGCCACCTCCTCATTTGCACATTCGGCTCATATACTCCACTCTTCCCGCTCTTGCCCATAATACTACCGCTACCCCGCTCTGCCCCATCTTCATACTTCTCTTCCCATCTCCCTTGTTCTCCCCTCTCACCCTGCTCTGCCTCATGATACTCGAATCACACCATCGACCCTGCATCTTAGCCTCGCCAAACGACTACCTCTTCTCCCACAACTCCCCTTCACCAACACCCACCCCCCCTCCTACCCCATACTCCCCACCCCTCCTCCCTCGCCTGCTCCTCCCTCCCCCCTCCCTCCCCCTCTCCCTACGCCCTCCCAACCTCCTCCCTCCCCTCACCTGGCCATCCAAAACCCACCGCCCCCTCCCTCCTTCTCCTTCCATCGGCCGAGACACCATCGCCTCCTATTAACCCACCATATCCCCATCTCCAACCCCCCTCTCCATCCCTCATCCATCATCTTCGCCATCCTCCCTCATCCACCTCCCAACTTACTATAATCTCACTCGCCCCTCTCTTCGCGCCCCCCTCCTCCCACCTGCCTCTACATCCACCACCGCCTCCTCACCCTCACCACTCTCTTCCCATCCCATCCCACCCACCGCCTCACCATCCCTGCTCCTCGTCCCCGCCTCCGACCACCCCACATCCGCACCACCAGTGGGGCATCCTCCCACCACACCCCATCCCACCACCGCCCGCCGCCGCCCCCTTCCCACCAACCCCCGAATGCTGCATGTCCTCTCTCTCCTCATCTCTCTCTCTCTCCTCTCCTCTGTCTCTCTCTCGTCTCCCACGTCTCTCCCCTACTTCCCACACTACTCTCCCCACCTCTCTCCCGCCGCCTCCTCCACACCACATCTCTCTATCCTCTCTATCTCCCCGCCGCCTCTCCCACTCCACCCCATCTCCCGCCGCCCTCCTTCCACCATCCTCTCTCCTCTCACTCCCTCGCCATCTCTCTCCGCCGCCCGTTGCCTCTCCTCCCTACCCACATCCCATCCCATCCCACGCCTTCTTCCCTCTCCTCTCCGTCTCCGCCGCTCCTCTCCACCACCTCCCTCTCTCATTCTCTCATCTCCGCCGCCTCCCTTCCACACCCTCCCTCGTCCCATCTCTCACTCTCCCGCTCGCCTCCTCGCCACCCACTCCTCTCACTCCTCTCCCAAGGTCCCGCCACCCTCCTCCCCCCCCACCCCATCTCCCGCCGCCCCCTCCCTGCCACCTACCCCCATTCCACACCCGTCTCCTCCCGCCGCCTCCTCCACCTACCTCACTCTCTCTCTCCCATCTCTCCGCCGCCCCTCTCCCCACCAACTCGCCCCATCCCCCGCCCCTCTCCCACCACCTCCCATCCCACCATCCTCTCGCCTCCCTCCCTCCTCCACATCTCCCATCCCATCCACCCGCCTCCTCCCACCAACACCTCATCCACCACGTCCTCTCCCACCGCCCCCCCACCAACGGACGCCCATCCACCACCACGTCGCCCGCCGCCTCCTGCCACCACCCCATCTCCCGCCGCCCTCCTCCCAACCACCCTCCAATCTCCCTCCCCCTCCTTCCACCACCCCCATCTCCCGCCTCCCGCCTTCCTCCCAGCCAACCCCATCCCATCACCGCCCACCGCCGCCTTCCCTACCGCACCACCCACTCGCCCGTCCCGCGCTCCTCCCCACCGAACCGCACTCCCGCCGCTCTCTCCCACCACCCCATCTCCCTGCCGCCTCCTCCCACTCACCCACCGTCCATCTCCCGCCGCCCTCTCCTCCACCACCCCACTCTCTCTCCGCCGCCCTCCTCCCTACCCACCTCCTCTCCATCCCTCGCCGCCTCTCTCCACCCACCCCATCTCCGCCGCTTCCTCCACCACCTTCTTCCCCTCCAATCTTCTCGCCGCGCCCTCCTCCCACCACCCGTCCCACTCTCCCCCGGTCCTCCCAACACCCCATCTCCCGCCGCCTCCTCCCACCACCCATCCCCGCCGCCTCCTCCCACCACTCCCCTTCGCCCCCATCGTCCCGCCGCCCTGCCTCCACCCACCCCATCTCTCCCGCCGCTCCTCCACCACTCTCTCCTCCTCTCTCCATTCTCCCGCCGCCTCCTCGCCACCACCCTCATCCATCCAACCCCCCCGCCGCCTCCTCACCCCGCTTCCTCCCCATCTCCCGCCGCCCTCCTCAACCCACCCCCCATGTCCGCCGCCCTTCCTCCCCTAACTCTCCGCTACCCCTCTCTCTCCTCCCATCTCCCGCCGGTCTCCTCCCACTCCCTACCCTGTGTCCCATCATCTCGCCGCCGCCTCCTGCCACCACCACCATTCCATCACCTGCTCGTTCGCTCTGTCCCCGCCTGCCTCCTCCCACAAACCCCACTCCCCGTCCGCTCCCTCCTCCCACCACCGCTCCCCCCGCCGCCTCTTCCCACTACCATCCCATCCCGCGCCGCCCTCTCCTCGCGCCCACGACTCCCCCCATTTCCAATCCAACGCCCCGCCGTCTGCCTCCTCACCCCACGCTCTTCTGCCCGCCGCCGCTCCCCCATCCCGCCTTCTCCCGCATACCACCCCGCGCTCGCCCCCGTATCCGCTGGAGAAGCTCTATGGCGGCCCCGTGATCATGATTGCGGGCATGTCAGCAGCGTGCGATGTGAGAAGGCGCGCGGGAGGGGCAGCGCGCGGGAGGGGGCAGCGCGCGGAGGGGGCAGCGCGCGGGAGGGGGCAGCGCGCGGGAGGGGGCAGCGCGCGGGAGGGGGCAGCGCGCGGGAGGGGGCAGCGCGCGATGCGGGTCTAGCGCAGCTCGGTGGCGCCCCACCTGCGCCGTCCTCTCTCTCACCTGTCGCGCTCGATTTTCCACCTAACTACCCCGCCGACAATACACTCGTAATCCGGGTAACCCGCTATCGCGCGCGCGCCTCCTTCAATCTCCGTCACCGATAGCGGCGCATCCACGCTAACACGGGGGATGCGGGCTCGCCACGGTCAACTCTTCACCTGTGCGAACGCAGGCAATACGCACACCCGTGTAATTACCCACCCACGCAAAGCGAACATTTGTTCGCGACAAGGGTACGCTTGTAGCGCTGCCAATTCGCATCGGTTGTGTCAGTCTGAGTTTTCCCGCTCTTCCCCGAGCTCGCATCGCCACGAGTATTGTTAGTTGTCGTGCTCAACAAAGCTGCAAGGATGATGGGCAGATAGGGTTAAATTGCATTCATCTCCTCATATATAAGGCAAGCGAGAGGACAATAGTAGCTTCCACGCCAGTCCCCACCCCCCCTCACGCGAGTGAGGACAGGAAGAGATGCAGCGAGGCTTACAGCTGTCATCTGTCATCCTTGCGCAAAATCTGTTTCATTAAGCGAGCATGAGAGCGTTGCTGTCGCCTATTCACGCGTTCGCAGCCACGGCTGGGCAGAGTTACACTAGCCATCGCATCAGTGAATCTCCGCCAAATGTGTTTACCGCCAATTCAATTTAATCGCAGTCACGGATTCCAGTAGCGGTTCAGTCGCAGATATCAACGACACATACGGTTACCTAGAACAAAACAGAACAGTATCAGCACCAGCAACAACGATAGGAATAAAAATAATGACAATAACATCAACAACAACAACAACAATAATAATAACAACAATAATAGCAACAACTATAACAACAACAATAACCGTAAAAATAATGCTATCATCAACAATATCAACAGAGACAGAAACAGCAACAACAATAGCAGCAACAACAGTAGCAGCAACAACAGTAGCAGCAACAACAGTAGCAGCAACAACAGTAGCAGCAACAACAGTAGCAGCAACAACAGTAGCAGCAACAACAGTAGCAGCAATATCAACAACAGCAATAAGGGTAAAACAACGACGGCAACGGTGACGACAACAAAAACAACGACAATAATAGAAACAGCTAGGTTCGTTTGCTATTCCTTCTATGTTCTATCACCCCCCCCTTAAACTTACAAGAATACAAGCATACAAGAATACCTGCAAAAGTGCTTTGAAATGTGGTAATGTCCTTGATCAAAGAATGTTGTATATAACAGACAAGAATGGAGAAATGGAGAAATTGTGCATATACTGTTTGTGAATGCTACAATACAAGGAGAATCAACGAGTATGAAAGAAACAGTGAAAGGAGAAGATTAAAGAAGTTGAACAAAAATTTATCTATGAACTTTATATCGATAGATATTTATACTCTCTAGGTGTATTATTATTATTATTACCCCCCCCCATTCTTACCTACTAGCATTGCCCGTAAACACAGACCAGCACACTAACCCACAATGCACAGATGCACACACGTACGCCCGCTGGTTCATATTTTACCACGTTATCTGCATTCGCTCGCCGAACGAGAAAGTAAGCGAGACAGCGAAAATAAAAGCAAGCAGAGAGAGAGAGAGAGAGAGAGAGAGAGACCGCGCACAAGCGAGAAAGAAAAGGGAAACGAGAGAAAGAGAGACAGCGAAAGTGAAAGCAAGCGAGAGAGAGAGAGAGAGAGAGAGAGAGAGAGAGAGACGACGACGACGAGAAGAAGAAAGAAGAGAGAGAGAGAGAAGAGAGAGAAAGAAGAGAAGAGAGGAGAGAGCGCGCGAGAGAAGAAGAGAGAGAGAGAGAGGAGAGAGAAAGAAGAG
>NW_014578332.1:12640-12984 GCF_000485595.1 Priapulus caudatus
TATGAAAGAAACAGTGAAAGGAGAAGATTAAAGAAGTTGAACAAAAATTTATCTATGAACTTTATATCGATAGATATTTATACTCTCTAGGTGTATTATTATTATTATTACCCCCCCCCCCATTCTTACCTACTAGCATTGCCCGTAAACACAGACCAGCACACTCACCCACAATGCGCAGATGCATGCACGTACGCCGGCTAGCCCATATTTTACCACGTTATCTGCATTCGCTCGCTGAACGAGAAAGTAACGAGACAGCGAAAATGAAAGCAAGCAGAGAGAGAGAGAGAGAGAGAGAAAAAAGATGTGTCTCAATACAATCATAGATGCGCAGCATCCCG
>NW_014578332.1:13506-18161 GCF_000485595.1 Priapulus caudatus
GCGAGAGAGTGTGTGTGAGAGAGAGTGTGCGTGAGAGAGAGAGAGAGAGAGAGAAAAGATGCGTCTCAATGCAATCATAGATGCGCAGCATCCCGGCCGGCTAATCGCATGCAGCGCTTTGCATACTGATGTATGCAAAGAGGGCTATCGTTGGCGCGCATACAACTCACGCGCGCCAACAAAAGGCACAATTTACTTGGCACCCGATAACAGCGCTAAGAAGACTAGACGTTGTGAAGCCATTAAGTCGTCGTTGACGATACGCGCGCGCCGTGAATATGCATGCTACGGATCGGTCGCTGAACCGACGACGACGGTAAACAAACAGCGTGGACGCGGGTGCGTCGTACGTGCGGGCGACGGGACAAAGCACGCGGGCGGCGGTTGAATATGCATGATCGGTGAGAGACGCGTGCGGTGCTGTGGTAGCGCTAGTATTGCTTTCAGTCGCGGGCAAGAAGACAAACAGTGCTCTGCGGCTCGATACACGCGCCATCGGCCCCCGTTGAGGAAGACGTTGACATTACTGATACGTGCGTAACTACGTGCGCGCGAGTGTGTGTGTGTGTGTGTGTGTGTGTGTGTGTGTGTGTGTGTGCGAGCGAGCGTGCGTGCGTGCGTGAACAGATAGTGGCTGAAAAGACGTACGTTAAATCCAGCTTTACAGATTTCTCTCGCTGTCACTGTTACTGTCACAAGATGCGTCTGTCTGTACGTTCGTCTTCATACATACATCTGTCTGTCTCACACACACTCTCTCTTTTTCTCTCTCTCTCTATCTCCATCTCTCATTTCCTTATTATTTACCGCTCCGTTGCGTACCAAGGTATTGCCATAATCGATTGCACTAATATGACTGCATTGCTATCGATTTATACATTGAATCAACCCGCATCATACGAAATGTCGACTTCAAAGCCGGAAGACAGTCTGGAGTAAGTGATTTCACGTGTGTTATGTACCATCCGGTTCTATTCGAGGATAGAAGCGTGTGTATGCGTGAGCGTGTATGTGTGTCATATACTTAACGAGACAGAGAAAATAAAGGGAGAGCAAGAAATTAGGAGGTAAAAACAGAAAGAAAAAATGAGAGAGAGAAAGAGGGAGAGAGAGAAAGAAGTTGGAAGCAGACGAAAAACATCGCTCCTAATCTAGCAAAAAGCCCAAGGTGTTTTACGCGCGTGCTTTCATCACCATAGTGACGCACGACGCGGGTCCAGCAGACGCACGCAGCACTGTTTGTACGTTACTTGCACCAGCAGAAGAACGGGCGTCATTTTCCCACACAACAAAAAAAAAATAAAAAAAATCTCAACAGCGAACTATCTCGCGGCCACTTCAGGCCGACTGGTCGTGTTGGCAAACACTTATTGAATATGCATCAACGCTCGCTTTCTCTAAATACTCTAATCTCGATTTTGTTTTCAACGCCGAGTGACGAACACGTAAAAGCTTTTCCTGGCGCGCGCAAGCTAGATCGGACACGCTAAACCTTTGTCCAACCAACTCATTTGCAAAGTTGAGGAAATTCCGACTCGACAATGGGGGTTCGGTGGCCGAGGTGGGATAAGCGAGGGGCGAGTCCGGCTGTCAATCATCGAGAGTGGCGCCATTCTGCATTTTCATGCAGCTGTCAATCATGCTGGTGCACACACATGAGCGCGCGCGTACCCACACACACTGTGACACACACCACACATACAGACGAACACACACGCGTGCACACGCACACACACAGAGTAGAGGAGAGGAGAGGAGGGAGTCGAGAGCGAGACGCGAGAGAGAAAGAGAGAGCGGAGGAGCGCGCGCGCGAGAAAGGACAGATGAAGAAAGGAGAGAGAGAGGAAGGAGAAAGAGAGAGAGAGAGAGGAGAGAGAAGAGAGAGAAGAGAGAGAGAGAGAGAGAGAGAGAGAGAGTAGATAACGGGAGAGAGAGAGAGAGAGAGAGAGAGAGAGAGGGCGAAGAAGAAAGAAAGAGAGAGAGAGAGAGAGAGAGAGAGAGGGAGGGACGAGAGAGAGAGAGAGAAGATGAGAGAGAGAAGAGTAGAGAGAGATGAGGAGAAGAGAGAGAGATTGAGGAGTAGCGTAGAAGAAGAGAAGAGAGAGAAACACACACACAGAGAGAGAGGGAGAAGAGAGAGGAAGGAGGTGGAAGAAAGGGAGAGATGGGACTAGGAATCGTTCGCAAAATAGGCGAAAATAGAAGACGGGAGCAGGGGCCAAAGAAGCAACAGAGATTAGATAGATAGATTCGAGAGATAGAGGCAAAGTAGATGGGGAAGTATTGAATGAGCGAGATATGGTGAAAAGAGAAAGATATAGAGAAATAGATAAAAATGCGCTGAGTAAAGAGAAATGGTCAGATGAAACGAGAGGCAACCGCAGAGAGTCCATTGAAGAGACTACTGCTTTGTCATTTTAATTTTGTATCAATCTCCTGAGATTTGTGTGATCGCGCGAAGCAGAGAGAGAGAGATTGAAATAGAAGATTAGATAGATAGATAGATTAGATAATAGATAGATAGATTAGATAGAAGATAGATCGATGTTAGATAGATAGATAGATAGATCGAATAGATAGATAGAGAGATAGATGAGATAGATATTATATGATAGATAGATAGATAGATAGATAGATAAGATAGATAGATTAGATTAGATAGATTAGATAGATATGATAGATAACGATAGATAATAGAATAATAGATAGATAGATATGATAGTAGATAAGACAGACAGATGGATAGATAGATAGATAGATAGATTATACAGATAGATAGATAAATAGGTAGATTAGTAATAGATAGATAGATAGATAGATTGATAGATAGAATACTACTAGATAGATAGATAATGATAGATGAGATAGATAGCATAGATTAGATATTGGATAGATAAGTAGATATGATAGATAGATAGATAGATTAAATAGAATAGATAGAATAAATATGATAGATTGAGATAGGAAGATAGAGTAGGGAGGATAGGATTAGACTAGACCTAGATAGAGTATGATAGATTTGTATTGATTGATAGATAGATTAGATAACTTGATCGATAGATAGATACGATAGATAATAGATTAGAATAGACATAGATTAGATAGATAATAGATAGATAGATAGATAATGATATATAGATAGAGTATGATAGATAGATATGATATGATATTTAGATTAGCTAGATAGATAGATAGATAGATAATAATAGATTAGCATAGATAGATAGATAGATAAGATAGATTGTATAGATAGATAGATAGATGACACACAACCACACACACAACACAGCAGTAACATAACACACATTAAATCACATATCAACACAAACACACACACTACACACACAACACACACACATACACACAACATCACAACACAACGTAGCACCAATCACAGATCCGGGTAGCGCAACACCGCACACGCGTGGCACACACACTACGACCAGCGATAACGCAACTGCACGCCGCAAGTCACGGCGACGCAACGCACAGCACGCTACGCACATACATACATACATTACATGACTACTACATAGGTCATACATATCTACATACATTAGCATAATACATACATAATACATACATACAGACATACGTAACGTAGGTACGTATCGTAGTATCGTACGTTCGTACGTACGTAACATACATACATACATACATCATACATACATACATACATACATACATACATACATACATTACATATCATACATACATACATAGCGATACATAATACATACATACATAACATACATTACATACAGTGAGCATATCATCCATAATTTACGATAGCTAGATAGGATGATATAAATAGGTAGATTGGATAGATAAGATAACAGATAGATAGATAGATAGATCGATAGATAGATAGATAGATAGATAGATTGGTAGATAGATAAATAAATAAATATAAGAGATAGATAGATATGATGATAGATAGATAGGATATGCAGACAGACGACAGACAGAGCAGACAGCCATACATACATACTAGAGCAGACAGACAGATAGAAAGACAGACAGACAGACAAGACAGACGAAAGACGACAGAAGATCGACCAGACAGATAGATAGACAGACAGCAGAGCAGAGCAGACAGACAGACAGTACAGATAGATAGACAGACAGACGACGACAGACAGAAGACATCACGTAATGATCAGACAGACGACAGACGACAGACAGACAGACAGATAGATAGATAGATAGATAAGATAGATGATAGATAGATAGATAGATTGATAGATAGATTGATAGATACTAGATAGATAGATAGATAGATAGACTATGATAATAGATACGATAGATAGATAGATAGATATATAGATAGATATATAGATAGATAGATAGATAGATAGATGATAGATAGATAGATAGAGTAGATTAGATAGATAGATAGGTATAGATAGATAGATAGATAGATTAGATAGATAGATAGATAGATCGGTAGATTAGGAGAAGAGAGAGAGAAGCTAGAGAGATAAGATCAGAGAAGAACAGCGATAAAGAGATGAGAATTAGCTCAAGAGAGATGAGAGAGTAAGAGAGAAAAGAGAGGGTAGAAAAAAAGAAGAAGAGAAAGAGAGTAGAAAGAGAGATAAAGCGAGGGACGAGCGGAGGAGGAGGGGAAGAGAGAGTGATGACAGAGAGAAGAG
>NW_014578332.1:20337-28713 GCF_000485595.1 Priapulus caudatus
GTTGGGTGTGTGTGTCGGGTTTGCACGACGGACTGCGCTGTGAGTCTCGAGCTTCACCGAGGCGTCGTCGGGACAGCGGTTATGCGGCACTTGGCATGGAAACAGCGCGCGAGGTGAGGCGCGGGTGCGGAGGTGGGATGCGTGTTACGGGCCGCGGCTCGGCTGCCCGCCGGCGCCATGTCTTGTTTGTTTCAATCGAGGAGTCTTTGTCGACGGCTTTGATGGCAGACGAAACACGTAGCGCGCCGCGTCCGCACAGCGCTCGCTCACGACGGCCACGCGCTCTCGAAGGTCATGTCTAGCATCAGAAAGCCATGCACGGCTGCTCCTTGTGCACAGCAAAAGCACATTTAAACACGCCGACACACACACACAGTCACACACACAGAACACACACACGCCACACGCGCGGACACACACACACACCACACACACACACACAATCACACACACACACCACACACACACACACACACACACACAGCGCGCTCACGCGCTGCGCACATCGCACGCACGCAGCATCGCAGCACATGCACAAACAGACACAAACACAGTACACATACACACACGTCACGCACGCACTGCGTGCGCGCACACACAGCACAACACACACACACACACAACAACACACACACGACAGCACACACACACAGAACACGAGGAACATCGCAGCACGCCACGCACACCACACAGAACAAATGCCAGCACGCACGCAAGCACGCGCCCAACACGAACACAGGCACACATGCACAAACACACACTGACAGAGGATAATATAGTATAGCAGTATATGGGGGATCCAGGCCTTTACTGCCGAAATTCTGAGCTGGCGACGACTCTAAGCTGACTAAAAGGAGAATACTCGTTACGCAGTGTCGTCGCTAAGGTTATCTGGTCTAGCGTTCTTCATATGTAAGTACATCTATATTTTACTGCCAGCAGGCAATGGTTAGTAGATTCTGTATGGGTTGCGCTACAGAGCGGTATAGCATCATGTAAGCAGGCTAGATAGTAAACCTATCGCTGACTGCTGCAATAAACATTTTAATATGTTTGTATTCTTCACTAGTTTAAATTACAAGGAAGAAACGTACGTATTATTCTATAAGCTAGAATCGTTACCGAGCCGGGGATCTCCATGTATAGATGTTTAATGGAATATTAAACTATCATTATAAGAAACTACAGAAAGAACTTATTAAAATATAGTGTTCTCGTGCAAATAAAAATTACAGAAAGAAGCATTAGCTCTGCGCCATTGTGTCATTTCTTCAAAAGGAACGGCCCGAACTAAGTCGATTCAATATTATATACTGTAAAAGGTGTTTTATGTTGCATACACAATGAGCTTTTACAGCGTGTATCTTATGCACATATAACCGCATTCAAAAAACTCATTCGAACGCATAAAAATTAAATATCCGCGCATAAATATTTAAAACGTTTATTTGCAGCGCCTAGGTAGGCTGTCTGGGTTCGCTTCGAGAGTATCGTTTACTATGCGAGCTTCTATGTTTTTTTTCAATACGGATCTGTACTTGCTGCTCAAGACACTAATGGAAGAGACGGCATGCGACTGCCATCGTGAGGATGTCCGGGCGCGATGGTATTCGCTGAACATTTTGATTATCTAGAGTGGCGGAACACCATGCAGCGGATGTCAGCGTCGTGTGACACAGCGCGCGTGGTGCGCGTGCGTTCGTGATCGTGTGTGGGCGCCGAGCTGTAGTGTGCGGGTGTGCTTATATGTTGTGTGGCGTGGGTGCTGGGGTCCGTGTATGTCGCTTTGTGTTATGTGTGTGTTGCGTGATTGTGTGTTGCGTAGTTGTTGTGTGTCGTGTGTTGGTGTGTGTGTGGGTGGTGTGTGGTTGGTGGTGGTGTGTGTGTGTGTGATGTGTGTTTGGTGGGGGTGGTGCGACGTGTGTTTGTGTGTGTTTGAGCTGCGTGTGTTTGTGTGTGTTGACCTGTGTGTGTATGTGTGTGTGTGTGGTGTGTGTGCCGTCCGTTGTGTTGTGTGGTGTGTGTGTAGGGCACCCATGATGTGTGTGTGTCCTGTGTGTGCCGTGTGTGTATGAGGGTGGTGGTATATCATATATATATATATGATTATATAATACCAAACGAAATTCATAATTTAGGTAAGGAGTTTTAAAATTTTACTCAGCTCACACTGCTATGCGCTTTACAGTTGTCACGCGATTGCACTTATGATGCATAGTCAGCTGAAGCGCGTGCAGGAAGAGATGTACGAAAGCTCGCTGATAATTTAAAAACATTCTTACCTATTTTTTTATTTGTTTCTATATAATATAATAGATATTATTATATGATATATATGTGTGCATGCTGTGAAAGTGGTGTGTGTTGCGGTGGTGTGGGGTGGGTGTGTGTGGTGGTGTGTGCAGTGTGTGTGTGATGTGTGCTTGTGTGCTGTTGTGTGTGGGATGTTGTGTGTGTGGTGTGTGTGTGTGTGTGTGTGCTGTGTTGTGTGTGGGGTGTGTGCGATGGCGTGGCTGTGTGTGTGTGCGGCGTGTGTGTGCGCGTGTGTGTGTGTGTGTGTCAGGTGTGTGCTGTGTGGTCGAGTGCGCGTGTGGTGTATGTGGGCTGTGGTTGCTCGAATCCTCTCCCCTTCTCTCTCTCTCTGCCGCTGCCGCATGAATCACAGGCGAGCTGCGCACACCGGCAGTAAATTAAGCTGCCGTGGAGCGTGAAAGGACGGCTTACCCTTCTCCTCCCCCTTATTGTGACCGCGCAACCGCCCCCATTCACGCCACCCGCTCTCCACTAATGAAAATGCCAAAATTGAATCGCGATAAAAAGTGGCAATTAATGAATTTTGAAAATTGCGCTCTGTGCGTATCGCCGGGTTTAATTAGCCCAGCCACCGGCGTCGCTTTCTCGTCGGCGCGGTCCGAGCATGCGCTTAATTAGAAAGCAAGAGTTTTACAGCAACAATGGCCCGGTGATCGGCCCGCGAAATGAACGGGGAGAGAGAGAGAGAGCAAGCATAGCGATATACGACGAAAATTATCTGCCAGCGAATCGGCAGCGATCACACGAGTTGATTGTTATCGCCCGCCTGATTGACAGCGGTGTCCCACCGGCGCAACAGCACCCACCCACATTAATGGCCAGCGGTGTCTCACCGACGCAGCGCACCCTTCCGCGGATGAACGGCAGCGGTGTCCACGAGCAGCAGCCACCCTCCCACATGAACGCCGGAGCGCGTGTCCCACCGATGCAACGCACCCTCCGCATGAACGCAGCGTTGTTCCACCGACGCAGCAGCACCCTCCCGCATGAATGGCAGCGGTGTCCCACCGACGCAACATCACCCTCCTGCATGAATGGCAGCGGTGTCCCACCGACGCAACATCACCCTCCTGCATGTTGATAGCGTTATTCCAACGGCGCAGTAGCACCATTTTGCGTGTATGACAACGGTGACCCACCAACGCAGCAGCACCCTCGCGCGAATTTTTCCAAGGCGAGAGGTCAAACGGAAAGCGAGGAAAGGATCCTAGGACTTTATTACTAACTCGGCAGCGACCGACAGACAATCGAAATCTGATAGCAGCGTCTCGTTGTTATATATGAACATGCTCACGAGTTTATCGAATAAAAAGTTGATTTGAAAAAGTTAATAGAATAAGAATGTTCGCGCCATAAAGGTTTGTATATGTGTCGTGTACATGCATGTCAGAGAGGGGCAGTCGGAGAGGGAGATGAAGAGAAATAGAGCGAAAGTGTAAGGGAGAGGGGGACATAGAGAGATCTAGGAAGAGAGAGGATAAAGACACAAGTATGATACATCAGAGTCGGTGTTTGCAGCGCTGAATACGCGTGGGGGCTATATTATAATAACACACCTTCTTCGTGCGGCTAAACAACGACAAGGAAGACAACGATTGCGACCCTCCACTCTCTCCTACAAATACCAGCGCGCGAGCAACTGTAACTTATCCCTGATAATTAGCAATATGCGTATATGAATTCGACGATTCTCCGGCCGTGTCCTAACACTATAGAAAAAAAAATAGACTAGCGAGAATAGAACGTTGAATCGCCGATCACCTTGTATGTTAAAGATGATGCCAGAGAAACTACAGCGCTCTTACATTTACGATAAGAAATGTAAATACAGCATGGCGATATTATGGGAAACATATAAGAATTGCATTAAAAATAGTGTTCCATTGAAAGTATGAGAATGGTTCGATGGAGAAAATGATCGCCGTGTTCAATCAATGTGAACAAAAATCTCCCGCGCTATTTTGCCATAACTCGGTAGAAACGCGCAACGATGTAGGTGTCGCTCGCTCGCGTCAATTTAATTCGTCGATCAGTGTTCTAGAATCCTTTCATATTCCTATGAGCAAGTACTCCTACTATAATAAAGCGTCAGCGCAGACGCAGTGGTTACCGCTATCCGGTCCTTGTCATGAGCAACCGTTCCCTGTACCGCATTTTACGCAGTCATATAAGAATCTCTAATGAAACAACGTCTGGCAGGAAGAATATATGACAAATATAGCGTCTGTCACTTTCTGTACATAAAACCTTCATTCACTCTACATATGCGCCGGGCGCACACTCTAAGCCAGATACTCTGTAAACTCTATGTATTGTCTTCCTTGATTTACAAGTACCACAGGTCGTAGTATCAAAGCTTAAACTTTGGGTTACTATACCAACTGACGCAAAGACATTCTTCTCTTTAAGTTGGTCAGATCTCTACAATCCAACTACCGCGAGCAAAACCAACAATCTATCTATCTATCTATCTATCTATGTATCTATTTGTCTATCTATCTAACTATCCATATATTTAACTATCTATCTATCTAACTAATCGAGCTATATAAATCATATACTATCTTCTATCTATCTATCTATCTATCTATACTAATCATATCTATCTATCTATCGTATCTATCTAATCTATCTATCTATCTATCTATCAATCTATCTATCTTCTATCTATCTATCTATTCTATCTATCTGATCATATCTACTCTAAATCGTATCTATCATCTATCTATCTATACTATCATCTTATCTATCTATCTATCTATCTATCTATCTAATCTATCTATCATTTATCTATCTAATCGATCATCATAATCTATTCTATCTATCTATCTATCTATCTATCTATCTATCTATCTATCTATCTATCTATCTATCTATCTATCTATCTATCGAATCTATCATCAGCTATCTATCTGATCTATCTATCTATCTTCTATCTATTCTATCTATTCTATCTGATCTATTCATATCTATCTAATCTATCTATCTAATCATATCTATCTATCTATTCTAATATCTATACCTATTTATCTATCTATCTATCTATCTATCTATCTATCTATCTATCATCATATCATTATCTAATCTATCTATCTATTTATCTATCGAGCTAATCTATCTACTCTATCCATCTATCGTATCTATCATATTCTATCTATCTATCTATACTATCTATCTAGTCCATATCTATACTATCTATCTTCATACTCTATCTATCTACATCTTCTATCTATCATATCATATCTATCTAAATCTATCTATCTCATCTCATCTATTCTATCGTAGTCTATCTATCTAATCTATCCTAATCTAATCTATCGGATCTAAATCTATCTATCTATCTATCTAATCTATCTTATCTAATCTATCTGTATATCTAATCTATCTGTCTATCTATCCTATCTATCATCTAACTATAGCAATTTATCTATCTCTCGCTCTCCTCTCGCGCCATCTCTCCTTTCCTCCTCTCCTCTCTCTTACATCTCCTTCTCTCTCTCTCTCTCTCTCTATATATATATATAAATAAATATATTATATATAGATATACTACTATATATCTTCACATACACACACAACACGCACGCACGCAACACACACACACGCCAACGCACGCACGCTACACACACACACATTACACACATACACACCCACAGACCACACACACATATTATTATATATTTAATATGAATATAGCGGCGAGATAGAAGATAGAGAGAGAGAGAGAGAGAGAGGTCACGCCAACTTTAACTCTCAGCTCGCAACTGTAACTACTCACGCGGGCCGCATTTTCCCCACAAGTCTAAAATATCAAAGCCCGCCGTGCGCGTGTGTGTCGGCTTCTGCTGCTGCCGCCGCCGCGGCCTGCCGAGCATCTGTGCAGACGCTGATAATCTACGCGGTGGGATTAGGGTGCGAGGACTCTCTCGGGAGATTAGAGATTACGAATAAAGTCAACTGTTTGCTGACGGTGCCGTCGTCATGTTATGCAATGAGAGCGCGGCGATGGGCGCGACGCCGCCCTATCTACGGCAACCTTTAATTTGCCAATTTACGGACGTGGATCAGCATCTCAATGTCGGCCCGCTCCTCAGCCTCCTATACGGATGCAAATAGTTGCCGGCGCTGACACGGCGCCAATTAACAGCGAGGATCTCCGTGAGCCATGTGCCGCCGCCGCTGCTGCTGCTGCTGCTGCTGCTGCTGCTGCCCCTGCTGATGCTGCTGCTACTGCTGCTTCTGCTGCTCCTGCTGCTGCTGATTCTGCTGCTGCGCCTGCTGCTGCTGCTGCTGATGTTGTTGTTGCTGCTGTTGTTGTTGTTGTTGTTGTTGTTGTTGTTGTTGTTGTTGCTAATGCTGCAGCCGATGATAATGCTGGTGCCGCCGCTGCTGCTGCTGATGCTGCTGCTACTGCTGCTCCTGCTGCTGCTGCTTCTGCTGCTGCTTCTGCTGCTGCTGCTGCTGATGTTGTTGTTGTTGTTGTTGTTGTTATTGTTGTTGCTAATGCTGCAGCCGATGATGATGCTGGTGCCGCCGCTGCTGCTGCTGCTGTTGCTGCTACTGATGCTGCTGCTGCTGCTGCTGCTCATGCTGCTCCTACTGCTGCTGGTCCTGCTGCTGATGTTGTTGTTGTTGTTGTTGTTGTTGTTGATAATGCTGCAGCCGATAATGATGCTGGTGCCGCCGCTGCTGCTGCTGCTGATGATGATGATGGTAATCTAAATTCTCCTGTTGCTGGTATTTATGATGACAATGCTGATGGTGACGCTGCCGCTGCTGCTCTTCCTCCTTCACCTCCTCCTCCTCCTCCTCCTCTTCCTTCTCCTCCTCTTTCTCCTCCTCCTCCTCTTCCTCCTCCTCCTCCTCTTCCTTGGGGGGAGCGCACACATGCCCGTGCCTGCTTAAGCTAACACGAGCAGCCCTTTTATTTGAATCGGGGCGATGGGCCAACAGAGACTGTGCATAAGAGGTTGCGACACCGTGGGTGTGTAAGAGAGAGAGAGAGAGAGAGAAGCAGAGAGAGAGAGAGAAGAGAGAGAGAGGGAGAGAGAGAGGGGAGTGAAGAGAGAGAGAGAGAGAGAGAGAGACGAGAGGGGGGGAGTGCAGAGAAAGAGAGAAAAGAGAGAGAGGGGAAGGTGCGTCGTGCGTGCGTGTCGTGAGTGGTGCATGCGTGCGTGGGTGCAGTGCGTGCGAGTGGTGCGTGGTGTGCGTGTGTGTGCATGTCTGTGTGTGTCTGTGTGTGTGTGTGGGCGGTGTGGGTTGCGCGCGCGTGCGTGTGTGTGTGTGTGTGTGGTGTGTGTGTTGTGTGTGTGGTGTGTGTGTGTGTGTGTGTATGTGTGTGCTGATTGCGTGGTGTGTGCTGTTGCGTGTGCGTGTTGTGTGTGTGTTGTGCGCTGGTGGTGTTGTGTTGTGTGTGTTGTGTGTGTGTGCGCGCGCCGTGTGGTGTGATTGTGCGCGGTGTTGTGTGTGTGTGTGTGTGCGTGCGTGGTGTGTGTGTGTATGAGGTGTGTGTGTTGTGTGTGCGTGTATAGTGCGTGTGCGTGGTGTGTGGTGTGAGCGTGTGTGTGTGCGTTGTGTGTGGTGTGGTGTTTGTGTGTGTGTGTGTGTGTTTGTGTGTGTGTGCGCGAGTGTGTGTGTGTGTGTGTGTGCTGCGTGGTAGGTGTGTGTGTTGTGTGTGTGGTGTGTGTGTGTGTGTGTTGTGCATGTTGGTGTGTGTGGTGTATTGTGTGTGTGTGTGTGTGTATGTGCGTGTGTCATGTTGCTGTGTGTGTGTGTGTGTGTGTTGGTGTGTGTGTGTTGTGCGTGTCGTGCGTGCTGTGTGGCGCGCGGCGTGTGATGGTGCATGATATAGTAGTGGGATGTGTGTGTGTGTGTGTGATGTGTGTGTGTGTGTGTGGTGCCATGTGTTGTGAGGTGTGTGTGTGTGTGATGTGTATGTGGTGTGACATGTGTGTGTGTGGTGTGTGTGTGTGTGTAGTAGTGTGCTGTGTAGTGATGTGCGTGTTGCGTGCGTGACTGATGTGACGACGGGCCCAAGCGTGTGTGTGCAGTTGGTGGGTTGTG
>NW_014578332.1:28738-41166 GCF_000485595.1 Priapulus caudatus
GTGTGTGGGGGGTACACGCGTCGGTGCAGGGCATGCGGTCGGTTATAAACGTGTGTGAGGGGCGGGGTACACGCGTCGGTGCAGGGCACTTGCGTTTGGATGTGAACGTGTGTTGGGGCGTACCGCGTCGGTGTAGGGCATGCGTTTCGGTGATGAACGTGAATGTGTGGGGCGGGGTAACACGCGGTCGGTGACAGGGAACATGCCGCGGGAATAAATGTGAAGTGTGTGGGGGGGGGGGGGGACACGGTCGGGCAGGGCAATTGCCTGTCGGTGTACGTGGTGTGGGGGGGGGGGTACACGCGTCGTGCGGCGACATGCGTTGGTTGACGGTGTGCGGCGTACACGCGTCGGTGCAGGACATGCGGTGTATGAAGTGTGTGGGGGGGTACACGCGTTCGTGTGGCAGGGACACATGGCGTCGGTCATGAGTGTGTGGGGGGGTACACGCGTCGGTGCAGGCGTCACATGCGTTGGTGTGAGTGTGTGGGGGTCACGCGTCGGTGCGGGGCACATGGTGGTATTAAACGTCGTGTGGGTACACGGCGTCGGGTGCAGGGCACATTGCTCGGACTGTGAACGGTAGTGGGGGGTACACGCGTCGTTGCAGCGGCACATGCGTCAGGTATACACGTGTTGCTGTGTGTGGGGGGGGGGGCGTACACGCGTCGGTGCAGGGGGACAATGCGTCGGTGTGATGAACGTGTGTGTGTGGGGGGTAACGCGTCGGTGCAGGCAATGCGTTGGTGTAATGTGTTGTGGGGGGTACACGCGTCGGGCAGCGGCACATGCCGCGGTATAACGTGTGTGGGGGTACACGCGTTCGGCTGCAGTGCACTGCGTTGGTACTGAAGTGTGGTTGGGGTTGGGGTACCACGCGTCTGGTGCAGGGGCAATTTGCGTTAGGTGGTGAACGGATCTGTGTGGTGGGATACACGCGTCGAGTAGGCACCATTGCGTTGGTATGAGCGTGTGTGGGGGGGGTACACGCGTCGGTGCAGTGCACATCGTCGGTTATGGACTACATGGGGTGCGTGGGGGGGGGGAAGGACACGCGTCGGGCAGGGCACATTGCGTTGGTATTGAACGTGTGGTGGGGGGGTTAACCGTTCGCTGCTGACATGCGTTGTGTGAAACGGTGTGGGGGTTCCACGCGTCGTGTAGGGAGGCGGACATGGCGTCGGTCATGAAAGTGATGTGGGGTACACGGTCGGTGAGGGACTGCGTCGGGTATGAAGGCTGTCGGGGGGGGTACAGGGTCGGTTGCAGGGCACATGCGTCGGGTAGTGAATCTGTGTTCTGTGGGGGATCAGGCGTCGTGCAGCGGACACATGCGTTTCGGTGTGGAACGTGTGTTGGGGGGGGGTTACCGCGTCGGTGCAGTGGCACATTCGTTGGTCGTGATTGTGGGGGGTACACGCGTCGGTGCAGGGCAATGCGTTCGGTCTAAACGTGTGTGGGGGGGGGTACATCGCTGTCTGGTGCAGGCGCAATGCCGTCGTATAAAGTGTTTGGGGGGTCACGCGTCGGTGCAGGACACATGCGTTTGGTGGTGAAGTGTGTGGGGGGGTACACGCTCGGTGTAGGGCCATGCGTCGGTATGAACGGTGTGTGGGGGGGGGGTACAGGCGTCGGTGCAGGCATGCCGTTGGTGTGAACGTGATGTGGGGGAGCGGTACAACGCCGTCGGTTGCAGGGTCACATGCGTTGTGTGAACGTGTGTGGGGGGGTCAACGCGTCGGTGCAGGGCACTGCAGTTGGTGTGAATGTGTGTGGGGGGGGTACACGCATCGGTGCAGGGCACATGCGTTGGTGCTGATGTGTGTGGGCGGTACACGCGTCGGGTGCAGGGCACATGCGCGGATCGTGAACGAACGTGTGTGGGGGAGTACACACGTCGAGTGCAGGGCACTTGGTCGGTATAAACGTGTGTGGGGGGTACACGCGTCGGGGCGGGCACAGCGTTCGTATGAACGTGTTGTTGGGGGGGTACAGCGACGTCGGTGCAGTGGCACATGCGTCGGTATGAACGTGGTGGAGGCGTAGCACGCGTCCGGTGCAGGGCACAATTTGCCGTTTGGCGGTGAACGTTTGTGGTGGGGGTACACGCGTCGGTGTAGGGGGGCATCAGGGCGTTCGGTGATGAGTGTGTGTTGTGGTGTGTGTGACTGTTAAGGATTTACTGGAGTGTAGGGTTGCGATTTAGGGGCGTGTGTGTTATAGGATTTACGTAGAGTGTAGGATGCTATGAGGGACATGGGTTAAAGATTTACTAGAGTGTTAGGGTATGCAGGATGGAACATGTGTGTGTAAGGATTTACTAGAGTGTAGGGATTACACGATTGAACAAGGTTGTGTGGTTGTGTAGGACTTTATTAGAAGTGTTAGGGATTGACGTGGAATGTGTGTGTAGAGGATTTACTAGAGTGTAGGATGCATGATGGAAGTGTCGTGTGTGTGTGTGTGTAAAGATTTTTCTTGAGTGTAGGGGCATTGAGGGACGTGTGTGTGTAAGGATTTACTAGGTGTAGGGGGATGCGCGAGGGACATGTGTGTTGTAAGGATTTGACTAGAGCTGAAGAGCGATCGCGGGCTTGAATGTGGCTTCACTTAGAGTGTAAGAGATGGCAGGTGCTTGTGTGTGTATCAGCTAGGATTCACTAGCTGGGAAGGAATGCCGGTGATGTGTCTTGACTGAATTGACAAGAGTGTAGGGGCGACAATGTGCGATGTGCTGGCATAGGATTCGTATAGATGTTAGGGATTCGGGGTGGGTTTGTTTGTAATACTTTATTAGAGTGTATGGATGCAGGATGGAGTGTGTTAGATGAATCACGAGACTATATTGATGCACGTAGATGTTTGAATAAGGGTTGATAGGATTGTATGGATGCATGACTGGGGTGTGTAAGGCTTCATAGTGTTGGTTGTAGGTGGTTAGACTTGACTAGTGAGTGGTAAGGATAAGGGATGGCTGTGCCAGTAATGGAATTCACAAGAGTGTTGGGATGGTGGTGTTGTTTGGTAAGGGTTTACACAGTGTAAGGGATTTCAGGGTGGTATGTTTGGGTTAAGGTTACGAGTTTACCCACAGTGTAGGATTCAGGGTGGTATTTTGGGTAAGTGGTTTTACCACAGTGTAAGGATACGGGGTGGTATGTTTTGGTAAGGGTTCACCCAGTGTTAAGGATGCAGGCCCGGTCGTATGTCTTGCGGTAAGGTTTACACAGTTTAGGATGCGGGCGGTGGTATGTTTGGGTAAGTTTCACCACAGTGTAGGAATGCGGGTGAGGGTGGTATGTTTGGGTAAGGTTTCACCACGTGTTTGGGATGTAGGGTGGCTATTTTGGGTAGGTTTCACGCAGTGTTGGAATGCGGGGGTGGGTATGTTTGGGTAGGGGGGATTCCCACAGTGTAGGGAATGCAGCGGGCTGGTATGTTTGGGTAAGGGTTCACCAAGTGATTGGACGGCAGGGGTGGTATTATTTGGGTAAGCGTTTCACCACAGTGTAGGGATCAGACCGAAGCCAGGTCCCCTCTGGTATATTTGGGGGCGGTAAAGGGTTCACCACAGTATAGGGATGCAGGGTGGTATGTTTGGGTAAGTTTCCCCCAGATGTAGGGAGTTGCAGGTGTGATATGTTTGGGTAAGGTTCACCAGTGTAGGGATCAGGTGGTAGTTTTGGGTAAGGGTTTCACAGTGTAGGGATACAGGTGGTATGTTTGGAGTAGGTTCCCCACAGTGTAGGGTTGCAGGGTGGTATTGCTGTTCGGGTAAAGGTGGTTGCACCAGCAGTGTAGGGATTCAGGCGGTGTTTCATTTTGGGTAAGGTTTCACCACAGGTGTAGGGATTAGGGTGGTATATTTGCGGGTTAGGTTTCACCCAGTTTGGATGAGGGTGGTTTATGCTTGGGTAAGTTTTTACACACAGTGTTGGTATGTAGTTGTGGAATGTGCAGACTGAGGATTCATAGTCTGTATGGATCGGGTTTAGGGATGTGTAGCTAGCTTCATAGATAGTATGAGTGGCCTTCTGGACGTGAAATGAGTAAGGATTCACTGGGTTTCATTGTATGAATGCAGCAGTATGTGAGTTATGTTAATGAAGTTATAGAGTGTCGGGATGCACAGCGAGATGTGTCAGTATGCGTATTAGATTGTATGGGGTGCAGACGTGGGATGTGTGAGTAGGTTCAACAAAGTGTATGAATTTTGCGGTGGCGTGGGTGCCATGTATAGGCTTTGTAGCGTGTTACTGATTGCAGGCGTTGGGTTGTTTGGGGGTAAGAATTAAATTAGATGTACCGATGCGGGTGGAATATTGAGTTATAATTCTATAGATCTGCACGTATGGTGGATGTTTAGATAGTATTCACAGAGTGCATGGATGAGGTTGGGATGCGGTGGTAAGGATTTCCTAGAGTGGTGGAGTGCTAGGGCTGGGGTGGCGTTCGGTTTTCACTAGGGGTGCAGGTATGGAGGTATGAGGATGTGTCGCCTAGACTTATATAGTTAACTGACCGGAACGTATCAGTGATTGCAGACTGTGAGACTAGGGTTTATAAGCAGTGTATATGGTTACGGGTGGGATGTTGAGAAAGGCTTCAGTCGATTGCCAGAGCTGCAGGAGGGATGTGCCAACTAGGCTTAGAATAGATCGGTAGGGATGCTAAGGAAAGAGGAAATGTGCTAAGGTTACAATAGCTTATGGATATAAGGAGAGATATGTCAGCCAGGATTTAGTAATAGGTTAGGCAGTGGGCAGGATGGTATGGCAGGGCAAGAATTGATTCACTTCGTTATAGGGAAAGAAGCAGGAGCGGGGTATCGGTGGGATTCATCAGAGTGTATTTCACGCGATTCGGATATGTGGTTAAGGCTTATCAGCGTGTGCGTTTGTGGGATGGATATGCTATCCAGGGATTCTTAGATGGCCAGGGACAAAGGTGTGAGGGTGGCAGACCAGGGAATTCATTAGGTTAAGATGCGTTGGTTTGAGATTAGTGAAGCTAGGCTATAGGTAGAACTTACGTATGTACGGTGGGTATGTGTTGTTTTAATTTACTGAGTGTAGTTATGCGGGTGTTAAATGTTAATGGGTATGCTTACTAGAGTGTAAGGATTGCCGGATAAAGTGTCCAGCTAGGGATTGTCTGGAGAGCGCAGCAGAAGCTAACAAAAGTACAGCAGAAAGAGAAGAAGAAGTAGCAGCAGCAGAGAAGATGAGGAGGTAGAGGAGCAGGGCGATTGTAGGAGCAAGAAGAAGATCTCTCTCTCTCTCTCTCCCGCTCCTGCCGCCGTCTAAACATTCAACACGGGTTGTTTAGACACAGCCTCTCATCATAACTGTATCCGTTTCGCGGGAGGCGCGGGTCCCGCGAGGGCGTGTGGGCAACGCCGACGCGGTACACACGCACTAGCAGACGCACCAGGCGCGCACGCTGGGCCGCGGCGGCGGCGGCGGCGGCGGCGGCGTGCAGCACGTGACGTGTCGCAGGCGGTGGCGGGCGTTTACGGCGGAATTTATCAGGGGATGACGACGATGGCGTTGGCGACGATGATGATCATGCTGTCAATGATGAAGGTGATGGCGTGACGACAACGATGGCGATTATGACGATGATTAATTGTTATGATGATGATGATTGTTATGATGATGATGATGATGATGATGATGATGATGATGATGATGATAATGATGATAATGATGATGGTGACGATGGTGACGATGATGTTGCTGCTGCTGATGATGATAAGTATATGATGATGATGATTATGATGGTAACGATAATGATAATGATGTTGCTGATGATGATGATGATGATGATGATAATGATGATGATGATTATGATTATGATAATGATGATGATGATAAGATGATGATGATGATGATGATGATCATGACACAGCGTTGAATTTATCTAACACCGTATTACAGACAAATTAAAAATCATCATGTTGGTCTATCACATAACATGACAGATAACTATACCGTCTTACTGAAAAATTATAAATTTAATTAATTTCTAACATATTCGATTTTTTGATATTATTTCCCTATAAAATTAGCAGCGTGGATGTATTTAGAGATGTAGTTTCAGTTTGCAGCAGAATATTTTATCAGCTTATTTCCACACTCGTTTATAAAACAATTATCTATTAGCGCTGGTAATACGACTCCTAGTTTTATATCGGCAGGGCACTTGTATAGGAAATGAACGTCGTCGCCTGACAGTGTAACTAACCTACGGTCGAGGCGGCAGTATGAAGGCAATATAAACGCCGAATGGCGCTATAGTGCATTGTTAAGCACATATGTGCTCTGCGTCGGCGAACGCTTGCAGCTGTCGCGCAGCGTAAGCGACGTATATATACGCAACACGCTAGGGGACAATTCATTCCGAGCAAATTAGAATTAGCAGCGATGTGATCTGTGGATCCTTCCGAGTCAACCCCCGGGGAAACGCGCGTCAACGCATTCACCTGTCTGTCTGTCTGTCCATCGACTGCACCTAGATACTGTCACCGCGCTCCGATTGCACATTTCACATATTTGCCGACAGATGGCCGCACTGGTCGCTCGAGGTCCGACTTTCGGCTGTCGCTTTGAGGCCAGGTCGAGTTTATCATCTGTAGTCTCGCGTGCATAAACATCACATTTTCGCTGTAAACTTGCATAGATAACAGCGTTAATATAGCGTCTATAGTCGCCATATTTTAAGTACCTGCTCATTATAGGTCCCGCGTGCGTGCGCACGCCATGTCACCCGTGAAATACACGTGCGCTTACCAAGATGAACCGAAACTATAGCGCCTTTTATTTCGCGAGTTACATAATTTATATCATATTATGATGATAATGACGGAGTTTTATATCTACGTGTAATAAACTTCAATGCGCCAAATTTTCGCTGTCTATCTAGGAGTTTTTTTCTAAACAAAGCGTGTCGCTGTTCAATGTTATTTTTTTTGTCTTTTCGTAGGGCAATAAACAGGCAGAGAGCGGAATAGCAGGGATAAGCACGAGATGTATAAATGATAATGTAAGCTATACCGCTACTGACTACTGAATGGCAATATCATGGCTATGGTGTAGGGGCCTACCATTGTGGAGTACGAAATAAAAACATCGTATCCATGATGTACGCCTGCTGACTACCTATTGATAACATCGTAACCGCGTGTTGTAAGTTATACTGACTACGGAATAATACCATTTCAAACAGAATTGTAACATCATAAGGCGAGCTGCACCTGCATAACAGCATAATAAGAATATCACTGAAATGATGCAGGCTATACCGTTGCTTTTATATTCTAGCTATCACCATGCATGTGTTGATCCTCTTCCTCCTCATCTTCCTCTTGCTGCTGCTACTTCTTCTTCTTCTGTTGCTGCTGTTACTTTTGTTACTTCTGCTGCTGCTTCCAGACAATCCTAGCGGACACATTTCATCCGGCATCCTTACACTCTAGTGAAGCATTACCCATACATTTTAACCCGCATAACTACACTCAAGTAAATTAAACACACACATCCCACCGTACATACGTAAGTTCTACTATAGCCTAGCTGGCACATCTCACCACGCATCCTTTAACTCTAATGAATCCTGGCTGCCACCTCACACGCTTGTGTCCCTGCACTCTAAAGAATCCTGGATAGCATATCCCATCCCATAACGCTACACTCTGATGAAGCCTTAACCACATATCCGAATCTGCGTAAATACACTCTGATGAATCCCAGCCGATACCTCCCGTCCTGCTTTCCTATACTGAAGTGAATCATTACTCCCTCATCCCATCCTGCATGCCTAACCTATACTAAATCCTGGCTGACATATCTCTCCTTATATCCATAAGCTATTGTAACTCTTAGCTGACACCTCTTTCCTTACATCCCTACCGTCTATTTAAGCCTAGTTGGCACATCCCCTCTGCATCTCTGCAATCGACTGAAGCCTTTCTCAAACATCCCACGCCGTAACCATATACACGCTTATAAACCCTAGTTCACAGTCTGCATCACTGATACGTCCGGTCAGTTAACTATGATATAGTCTAGCGGACACATCCCATACCTCATACCTGCACCCTAGTGAAACCGAACCCACCCCAGCCCTGCATCTCCACACTCTAGTGAATCCTTACTCACGCATCCCAGCCCTCATCCATGCACTCTGGTGAATCCTAGCTCAAACATCCCACCATACGTGCCAATACTCTTATGAATTATTACTCAATATTCCACCACGCATCGGTACATTCTAATTTAATTCTTACCAAAACACCCAAGCCTGCATCAGTACACGCTAGCAAAGCCTATAGCTGACCCACGCCACCCAAAATCACTACACTTTGGTTGAGCCTTACTCACACATCCCACGCTGCATCCATACAATCTAATTACGCATTACTGACACATCTCGCTGTGCATCCCGACACTCTAGTAACTCATTACTAACTCATCCAAGCTTGCATTCATACAATGAAATCCCAGTAAATCCTTACTCATGCATCCCAGAAGGCACTCATACTATCTAGTGAAGCTTAGCTTACACATCCTAAACCCGCATCCATACAGTCTAGTGAATCCTCAGTCTCACATCCCACACTACATACCAACACTGTGGTGAAACCTTACCCAAGCATACCACCCTGCATCCCAACACTGTGGTGAAACCTTACCCAAACATATCACCCTGCATCCCTACACTGTGGTGAAACCTTACCCAAATATACCACCCTGAATCCCTACACTGTGGTGAACCCTTACCCAAACATACTCACACCTGCAACTCCCTACATCTGGGGGAAACTTACCCAAACATACCACCCTGCATCCCTATACTGTGGTGAACCCTTTACCGCCCCCAAATATACCAGAGGGGACCTGGCTTCGGTCTGATCCCTACACTGTGGTGAAACGCTTACCCAAATAATACCACCCCTGCCGTCCAATCACTTGGTGAACCCTTACCCAAACATACCAGCCCGCTGCATTCCCTACACTGTGGGAATCCCCCCTACCCAAACATACCCACCCCCGCATTCCAACACTGCGTGAAACCTACCCAAAATAGCCACCCTACATCCCAAACACGTGGTGAAACCTTACCCAAACATACCACCCTCACCCGCATTCCTACACTGTGGTGAAACTTACCCAAACATACCACCGCCCGCATCCTAAACTGTGTAAACCTTACCGCAAGACATACGACCGGGCCTGCATCCTTAACACTGGGTGAACCCTTACCAAAACATACCACCCCGTATCCTTACACTGTGGTAAAACCACTTACCCAAAATACCACCCTGAATCCTACACTGTGGGTAAACTCGTAACCTTAACCCAAACATACCACCCTGAAATCCCTTACACTGTGTAAACCCTTACCAAACAACACCACCATCCCAACACTCTTGTGAATTCCATTACTGGCACAGCCATCCCTTATCCTTACCACTCACTAGTCAAGTCTAACCACCTACAACCAACACTATGAAGCCTTACACACCCCAGTCATGCATCCATACAATCCTATCAACCCTTATTCAAACATCTACGTGCATCAATATAGTCTCGTGATTCATCTAACACACTCCATCCTGCATCCATACACTCTAATAAAGTATTACAAACAAACCCACCCCGAATCCCTAACATCTATACGAATCCTATGCCAGCACATCGCACATTGTCGCCCCTACACTCTTGTCAATTCAGTCAAGACACATCACCGGCATTCCTTCCCAGCTAGTGAATCCTAGCTGATACACACACAAGCACCTGCCATCTCTTACACTCTAAGTGAAGCCACATTCAAGCCCGCGATCGCTCTTCAGCTCTAGTCAAATCCTTACAACACACATGTCCCTCGCGCATCCCCCTACACCTAGTAAATCCTTACACACACACGTCCCTCAATGCCCCTACACTCAAGAAAAATCTTTACACACACACACACACGACACTTCCATCATGCATCCTACACTCTAGTAAATCCTCTACACACACATTCCACGTCAATCCCTAACACTTCTAATAAAGTCCTACACAACCACACAACCTTGTTCAATCGTGTAATCCCTACACTCTAGTAAATCCTTACACACACATGTTCCATCCTGCATACCCTAACACTCTAGTAAATCTTTAACCCATGTCCCTCATAGCATCCTACACTCTACGTAAATCCTATAACACACACGCCCCTAAATCGCAACCCTACACTCCAGTAAATCCTTAACAGTCACACACACCACAACACACACTCATCACCGAACGCCCTGATGCCCCCCTACACCGACGCGTGTACCCCCACCACAAACGTTCACCGCCAAACGGCAAATTGTGCCCTGCACCGGACGCGTGCTACGCCTCCACCACGTTCATACCGACGCATGTGCCACTGCACCGACGTCGCTGTACCCCCCCAACAACACGTTCATACGAACGCTGTGCCCGCCCCGACGCGTGTACCCCCCACACACGTTTATACCGACCAAGTGCCCTGCACTCGACGTGTGTACTCCCCCACACACGTTCGTTCACGATCCGCGCATGTGCCCTGCACCCGACGCGTGTACCGCCCACACACATCAGCACCAACGCATGTGCCCTGCACCGATGCGTGTACCCCCCCCACACACATTCACACCAACTGCAGTGCCCTGCACCGACGCGTTGACCCCCCCACACACGTTCACACAACGCATGTGACCCTGCAACCGACGGCGTTGTACCGCTCCCCCACATCACGTTCACACCAACGGCATGCCTGCACCGACGCCTGTACCCCCCCCCCACACACCGTTCATACCGACGCATGGCCCTACACCGAGCGTGTACCCCCCCACACACTTCACCACCAAACGCATGTGTCCTGCACCGACGCGTGACCCCCCAAACACTTTATACGACGGCATTGCGCCTGCACCAGACAGCGATGTACCCCCCCCCACACACGTTTAGACCGAACGCATTGCCCTGCACCGACGCGTGTACCCCCCACAATCACGACCAACGAATGTGCCACTGCACCGACGCGGTAACCCCCCCCCAACACACGTTCCACACCGAAACGCATGTGTCCGCTGCACGACGCCTGATCCCCCACAGAACACAGATTCACTACCCGACGCATGTGCCCTGCAACCGACCCTGTACCCCCCCCGACAGCCTTCATACCCGACGCAGTCCCTCACCGACCGTGTACCCCACATCACTTTCATGACCGACGCCATGTCCGCCTCCCTACACGACGCGTGGAACCCCCACACCGTTTCACACAACGCATGTCAGCAGCGAACGGTTAACCCCCCCACCACACGTTCAATACCAACGCAATGTGCCCTGCCCGACGCGTGTCCTTCCCCCCCCCCACGCACCCCATGTAGTCCATAACCGACGATGTGCACTGCACCGACGCGTGTACCCCCCCCACACACGCTCATACCAACGCAATGGTGCCTACTCGACGCGTGTATCCCACCACACAGATCCGTTCACCACCTAACGCAAATTGCCCCTGCACCAGACGCGTGGTACCCCAACCCCAACCACACTTCAGTACCAACGCAGTGCACTGCAGCCGAACGCGTGTACCCCCACACACGTTATACCGCGGCATGTGCCGCTGCCCGACGCGTGTACCCCCCACAACACATTACACCAACGCATTGCCTGCACCGACGCGTTACCCCCCACACACACACGTTCATCACACCGACGCATTGTCCCCCTGCACCGACGCGTGTACGCCCCCCCCCCCACACACAGCAACACGTGTATACCTGACGCATGTGCCGCTGCAACGACGCGTGTACCCCCCACTACCGTTCACAGTCCGAGCAATGTGCCCTGCACCCGACGCCGTGTACCCACACGACGTTTAATACCACCATGTGCCCCGCACCGACGCGTGACCCCCACACACTCACACCAACGCATGTGACGCCTGCACCGACGCGTGTACCCCCCCACACACTCATGACCGACGCCATGTGTCCCTGCCACACGAACGCGTGTACCCCCCCACACACTTCATACACCGCATGTCCTGCACCGACGCGTGTACGCCGCACACCGTCAACCAACGCATGTCGCCGCACGACGCGTGTACCCCCCCCCCCACACCACGTACACCGACAGGCAATTGCCCTGCCCGACCGTGTCCCCCCCCCCCCCCACACACTTCACATTTATTCCCGCGGCATGTTCCCTGTCACCGACCGCGTGTTACCCCGCCCCACACATTCACGTTCATCACCGAAACGCATGCCCTACACCGACGCGGTACGCCCCAACACACGTTCACATCCAAACGCAAGTGCCCTGCACCGACGCGTGTACCCCGCCCCTCACACACGTTTATAACCGACCGCATGCCCTGCACCGACGCGTGTACCCCCCACACAC
>NW_014578332.1:41191-46264 GCF_000485595.1 Priapulus caudatus
TTAACACATTCATGCGATATAATCACATTCATAGGGAGAGAGGGTGCGGGAGAGAACAGCGAAAACATGTTTAAACTGGAGTGAAATCACTTTCTATTTATTTCCTCCTTCCGCGTTTTCCGCCAGCAATTTGACTAATCAATCAGAATCAAATCAAATCGAACAAAAGTCAGAGCGGGGCGAATATCGCCGGCTAGTCATGCGTCTCCGTACAACCCTCCTAACACATCCTAATAATTATAACAACATGGGAGAATGGGCGAGAGATAGAGAGGAGCTGGTTTTTCGTGTCAGCGTCTTCTATTCGCAGCCTCACGTATTAACAGATGCAGATTAGGAATCGGGGATGTTGTGGACGCAGCGGCACTCACGTGCGGCGCTGTATAGGAATATTCATCTGCTAGAATTATTCACGTGGGTATAGGGAGAAAACGCAAAAATGCGATATCTCACGGATGGAAGAGGATGGGAAGGGGATGGTTCATTCGTTAGAGTTGATAATTTTATGGACGTGGTTCATAAAATTGGGATGCTGCTGCAACTGCTGCTACTACTGCTGCTGCTGCTGCTGCTGCTGCTGCTGCTGCTGCTGCAGCTGCTGCTGCTGCTGCTGCTGCTGTTGCTGCTAATTCTGATACTAGGATTTCGACCGGCCCCAAATTTAACTCTTTCCTGCCGGCGGGTATCTGTTACTTATTCGTGACGGCCTGAGCGCATCATGATGCCTAAACTGATGTGATAGTTCACGGCTGGTATGATCGGTGTACGTAATAATGGATGTATGCGATGTGAGAGAGAGATAACGAGCACAAGTATGTCAGCTCCTGTCGGTGAATATATTGCCAGTGCTCCTGACAGAGTCATTAGTCTGCAATGCAATTAATCGTGTCGTTTAACATGCCGGGTGGCAGACATCAGCTGCTGCTACTGAATCCTCCTAATCTAGTTTCTCTGCGAAGCGTCTGCCCCGCCTGCTATATACTCCCCCTCTTCCTTCTCGTCCTCCTCTTCTTTCCCCTTCGCATCCTCCTCTCCTTCTCATCCTACTGCTCCGCGTCCATCCTTACTCTCCTTACGCAAAGTTTAACTCGTCGTCCTTACCGTCTTTCTATGGCCTTGTAGCATTTGCCCCCATTTCCCCCATCCTTTACGCTTATATCTCTTCCTTCGCATTTTCCCATCTCAGGTTGCCGTATGGAATTGATTTATTTTCCCGTTGCACTTTCCGCAGGACTTAGGCGGACGGACAAGTATGCGTCTGTAAAAGGGGAGAGGAAGAGAGAACGCGAGAGGTTGGAGTAAAAATAGGTAGGAAAAATAAAGCGAGAGGTGGAGAGAAAGAGACGGGGAGTGGCGAGAGAGGGAGATTGAGAGAGTGGAGGATGGTGAGATTGAGACAGTGTGGGCGAGAACGTGGGAGAGCGGGAGAGAGAGAGAGAGAGAGAGAGAGAGAGAGAGAGAGAGAGAGAGACAGCGAGAGAGAGAGAGAGAGAGAGAAGAGAGAGAGAGAGAGAGAGAGAGAGAGCGAGAGAGAGGATAAGAAAGAGAAGCGAGAGAGATAAGGAGAGAGAGAGAGAAAGAGAGAGAGACGAGAGAGACGAGAGAGAGAGAGAGCGAGAGAGAGAGATAGAGAGAAGAAGAGAGATGAGAGAGAGAGAGAGAAGAGACGAGAGAGAGAGAGAGAGAGAGAGGGAGAGAGAGAGAGCGTAGGGACGCAGAACACACAATGTGTGTGCGGAGGGAGGACAGCTTACACATACAGCGGAGTCATCATGCTGAACTCCACAACACGAACTGCAGATCAAACAAACGTCGGTGATATTCAATCAACTATAATCGCTAATAAGGCAATCGTCCCGCAGCGCGGCCGCAAAAACCCCCTCCCGACCGAACTGCTGCACTCGCAGCGCACCGGCGGCACACTCTGCGTGTGTTACTGGTCACGAGATACGTCCGTGCGGAGTCAGAGAGAGAGAGAGAGAGAGAGCAGAGAGAGAGAAAGAGAGAGAGAGAGAGGAGAGAGCAGAGCGAGAAGAGGCGAGAGAGAGAATAGAGGAGAGAGGACGAGAAGAGATAGAGAGAGAGAGAGAGAGCGAAGAGAGAGGAGAGAGAGGTAAGAGGCGAGAGAGGAGTAGAGACTAGAGAGAGTGAGACGGAAGAGAAGGCAGAGAGAAGAGAGGAGACGAGAGAGACGAGAGAGAGAGAGATAGCGGCCGCTGCTAGGCTTGGTAGCGGGGGTGGCAAAAGAGAAGACAGAGAGGGGTCATGAGAGAGGGGAAAGAGTAGAGCGTGGCGAAGAGATAGAGAGAGAGAGAGAGAGAGAGAGAGAGAAAGAGAGAGAGAAGAGAAGAGAGAGCGAGCGAGCGAGGGCCAGAGAGAGAGACGAGAGAAGAGAAGAGAGAGAGAGAGAGAGAGAGATGAGCGGCGCGAGCGAGCGAGGCAGAGTAGAGAGATGAGAGAGCGAGCGAGCGAGCAGAGAGAGAGAGAGAGAGAGATGAGAGATAGCGTGCGAAAGAGAGAAAGACAGAGAGGAGAGAGAGTAGAGAGAGAGAGAGAGAGCCCGTGAGAGAGAAGAGAGAATGTGGAGCGAGAGAGAGATTAAGAGAGAGTGAGAAGCGTGCGAGAGAGAAAGAGAGAGAGAGAGAGAGAGACGTTGAGAGAAAGAGAAAGAGAGAGAGAGAATGAAAGAGCGAGAGAGAGAGAAAGAGAAGAGAGAGAGAGAGAGAGAGAGAGAGAGAGAGGAAATAGGAAGTGTAGAGAGGTAGGCAAAGACAGTACGGATAGGCGAGAGATGAAGAGGAAGAGAGCACTACAGAGTGAGAAGAAAAGAGAGAGAAAGAGAGAGAGCGTGTACCGTTTGCTAATAACGTCATGCAGCCACGGCGCCTAAAAAATCGCCATCAACGCAATAAAACTAAACAAGCTAATAAATCAGTAAACAAAAACAAAATAAAATCTAATTATTACTTGCCCGGCTGCTTCCGCGCTACGGCGCCGCGCGTGCGTCTGCAATATCTGAGCGCCTCCTCCGTGAGAACGATCACGCTAGCGGGACCCCTGGCCTGCCGGCCGCGGGATCGTTAAGAACCAAGTTACGAATGTACAGGATGTAGTAATTAAACAAATGTCGGACCAGATCCCGAGCCGAACATGAAAAGTTTCATGTTTAATCCCAAAGAAAGCAGCCGGCTCTAGACCCCGTTGCCGGGAGCGAAAACGTGAAAAAAAAACCGAACTTGGCTCGACAGTTACGAAATATTTATTCGTGCGCAACGGAACATTTTTTCTGCGTGTGTGCCGCGTTTGTGTGAACCGTTGACGCGAGCACCGGCCGTGTATTGGGTTTTAAGGCGCCCCGGCTGTTATCGGCCATTTTAATGGAGAGAATTCGCCGGTTAGGCCTTGTTCGCGTTGGGTCTTCGGCTGTTTCCAGGACCGCAGAACACCGCTGAAACCCCTTCGATTTATTAGTTAAAGGCGCAAGTCGCACTTTAGCCGTCAGTGACTGGTTGTTGTTTGTTTGTTCATTTCTACTGACCAAAGGCTGCGGTTCGTCTATCCCTCAGACGCCTCGCGTCTGTGTCGAATTGCGTGTCGTGCCGGCCGCGCGAGCAGGCTCATAGCGAGCATCTGGCGCAGGCTCCTGCACTGCTGGAAGTTATGGCTGCACAAACAACGTCGATTCGTATCCGAAATGTCGTGTCTGCGTTCCGGCTGCGAGTTTGTGTGTTCAAGTATATGGGAAAATGTGCACGAACGGGTGTAGAGGCACCGCGCCCGCCGACTCCTATGAACGCATACATTCGATAGTTATTCAGTAAGACACCAACCGAACACACACACACCACCGCCCACACACACACCACAACATCACCAGCTCGCCCCCCATAGCAAAACCAGCGCGAACTATTATATAATCGTCGTCGTTGTCGCGTCTCGCTGTCCACGCACCATCATGATTCTTGATCATCAACATCATGATCGATCATCATCACTCCCAGCCAGGCGAAGTAGTACAATATCCAATATTTCGCCGTGCATGATTCCCAAGATTTTTGACCAAAAATTGTTAAATTGGATGAACTACTTGGGAAAAATGGTAAAGCAAGTGTTTATACACATATAACATGAAAAAAATAACATTTCCGCTGAAAATTAAGCAAATGAGGACTTTAAAAATTTTGTTAGTAGCAAAATACCACATTCCATTTAACCAGTTTTGATGAGTGAATACAGAGGCTGTGAGTTTAGTGGATCTGCATCTCAGATTGTTAATAGCACAAAATTCCAATGTCAACCTACAATACCACCATATTCAGCCAAAAATTAGACCATTTTAGTGAGAACGCACCTAACAGGTGTATGACCCGCCAGGCACTCACCCTTTGCAAAACCTACTTAGACAGCTAGAAAATTATTTTAGGGGCTAACTGAACATTTTCTAACACAAAACTTTACAGACATGGAAAAAAAGTGATCAGTTAAACAATGACTATGAAACAGTTTTCACATCTGTCCGCTTAAATTAAAGCACTGTATATATTCAAAGTAATGATAGTAAAGGTATCCACTAATGGTAAATAGTACATATATCACTATTAAATTCCAGATTTAGAGCAATGATTAGTTGAAATAGAACTAATACTGTATTTAAAATTTTAGACGAACATCACCAAGCAGTACATTTGCAGGCACCCTTAAATTTTTATAAATAGTGACCTACTGCTTTATTTGTCCAATGTAAACGTTTCCCCTACCAAAGTGAGATATCATTTATAAGATATAGTAAGCCAGATTATCACAAGTTATATCATGAATGCGGATGATATTACTGATGTTCTTTGGCTTCCTGTTCGTTTAATTTCAGGTGCTCGCCTCTCTCTCTCTCTCTCTCCTCCTCTCTCCTCTCCTCTTTCGCACTTACCCCATCTCTCCTCCCTTCGCACCCCCTCGCATCTAACTCTCCATCTTTCTCCTCTCTCATCACTCTCTCATCTCTCTTCTCTCCCTCGCTCGCTCTCACTTCACTCTCTCCTCCTCTCCTTCTCTTCCTCTTCTCCGTCTCTCTCTCTC
>NW_014578332.1:46274-47699 GCF_000485595.1 Priapulus caudatus
ACCCTGCATCCCTACACTGTGGGGAACCCTTACCCAAACATACCACCCTGCATTCCAACACTGTGGGTAAACCTTACCCAAACATATCACCCTGCATCCCTACACTGTGGGGAACCCTTACCCAAACATACCACCCTGCATTCCAACACTGTGGGTAAACCTTACCCAAACATACCACCCTGCATTCCCACACTGTGGGGAACCCTTACCCAAACATACAACCCTGCATCCCAACACTGTGGTGAACCCTTACCCAAACATACCACACTGCATCCCTACACTGTGGTGAAACCTTACCCAAACATACCACCCTGCATCCCAACACTGTGGGGAACCCTTACCCAAACATACCACCCTGCATCCCTACACTGTGGTGAACCCTTACCCAAACATACCACCCTGCATCCCTACACTGTGGTGAAACCTTACCCAAACATACCACCCTGCATCCCCACACTGTGGTGAACCCTTACCCAAACATACCATCCTGCATCCCTACACTGTGGTAAACCCTTACCCAAACATACCACCCTGCATCCCAACACTGTGGTGAACCCTTACCCAAACATACCACCCTGCATTCCAACACTGTGGTGAAACCTTACCCAAATATACCACCCTACATCCCAACACTGTGGTGAAACCTTACCCAAACATACCACCCTGCATTCCTACACTGTGGTGAAACCTTACCCAAACATACCACCCTGCATCCTTACACTGTGGTAAACCCTTACCCAAACATACCACCCTGAATCCCTACACTGTGGGTAAACCTTACCCAAACATACCACCCTGCATTCCAACACTCTTGTAATTCCTTACTGACACAGCCATGCATGTATCTTTACACTCTAGTCAAGTCTAGCCCTACACACTTATGGAGCCTTACACACACCAGTCATGCATCCATACACTCTAATAAAGCATTACTAACACACCCCACCCCAAATCCCTACACTCTACAGAATCCTAGCAGGCACATCGCAACTTGCATCTCTACACTCTTGTCAACTCTAGCAGACACATTCTACCCGGCATTCCTTCCCAGCTAGTGAATCCTAGCTGATACACCACACACACTGCATCCTTACACTCTAGTGAAGCCACATTCCAGCCCGCTGCTCTTCACTCTAGTAAATCCTTACACACACACACACATGTTCCGTCGTGCATCCCTACACTCTAGTAAATCCTTACACACACACACATGTCCCTCATGCATCCCTACACTCTAGTAAATCCTTACACACACACGTCCCTCATGCATCCCTACACTCTAGTAAATCCTTACACACACATGTTCCATCGCGTATCCCTACACTCTAGTAAATCCTTACACACACATGTTCCATCGCGCATCCCTACACTCTAGTAAATCCTTACACACACATGTTCCATCGTGCATCCCTACACTATAGTAAA
>NW_014578332.1:47709-52298 GCF_000485595.1 Priapulus caudatus
CTCTCGCACGAAAACCTTGTTCTCGTATCTCTCTGTTTCGCCTTCACTATCCCTTGTGTCTTTCATCCTTCTCTCCTCCATCTCCTTCTCTATTCGCCTTTCTCGTGCTCTTTCCCTCCAACTCGCTGCCTTCATGACTTGTCTCCCCCCTCTCTCTCTCTCCTTCTCTCTCTCTCGATGTACAGGTATTTTTTGCACCGACTCTTGTTGAGCGTCTATGATCGCATTTTGATCGATACTTGATTACACAACGTAGCAACGAGTGTGGTCGCGCGCAGGCATGCAGAAACTTATACGGCCTCGTCTTGACATCGCGTGTTATTATGTAAAACATCTCTCACTGACCTCTCTCTATGTAGTTACTCTCTGTGTACTTCTGTGTCGGATCGCACACAGCAGGCAGCTGCGATGTAGCGATATACGGCTGTCGGCGAGGATCGCGTGAGGTATGCGGCCCGCACCGACGCACCGTAACCAAGCCCGCGCCGCGATACGTGTAAGGTTTACGAAATTTATCGCTGGCTTCAGAGCGGGCCCGCGCGTGGGTGGTGGGTGGGTGGGGGGTGGGGGAGAACCGCGTCAGGAATGTAGGTAAATTAGGAGCTTAAACTTTAAAGAGCAGGAGACGCGGCGCATGACCGATGGGCTGCTGCTGCTGTTGCTAGTGCTGTCGTCGTCATCGTCGTCGTCGTCGTCGTCGTCGTCGTCGTCGTCGTCGTCGTCATCGTCGTCATCGTCGTTGTTCTTGTTGCTGTTGTTATTTTGTTGTAAGATGGCTGATTCCTATTAGAACATCGTTACATCTAAGTATACACAATGTGTTAGCAAGCAGCTATACGTAGCGTCTGTGGAAACGCTGCGCTATTTGCCGTCGTTTGTTAGTCGGGGCCGTCAACGCCGTCTAATCGACTGTGTAACTATCATTTTTAACACGCTACTAACGATGTCCGCAATAAATGATGCAGCGTGGCAGGAGACCCTCTACGAGCGCCGTCGCCCAGCCAGCCGACCAGCCTGCAGCCTGACACAGACATATCTGCTATATTGTCGCACGTGTCTCTGCTGGTGATTTCTCATAGGAATGTATGTGCATCGCTGTTTACCTCAAGTCATCATGTACCCCCCGCCGCCACACACACGCACACGCACACATAGGTGTACGCGTTGTGGCGGATGCCACCGTTCATGCACTACGAAGACTTCTACTACAAATAGACATATAATATGCTATTAAGCAGCTATTATTAGACCACAAATACCCGCTTTTTAAGCAATAATTCAATAATAATGAATATATAATGTAATGGTGATATATATCGAGATCTGTATATTATCGGAAACACAAGTCTATACTAGATTGCTAGGTCAGGTATATAGGTATACACGTATCCCGGAATAGAGCAGCATGGGTATCAGTAGTAGCCCCGGGCTGCAGGTAAGATGGATCGTGTACTGGGCCACATGTTTTCATCCCACGCCGCACAGCGACGCGGTGCGGAAGAATGGGAAAAATATGAAATATGTATGTGTGGCTGCTTCATCACGTGTAAGAGATCACGTGACTTTTATAGATTGCTTGTCTCCCCATTGCCCGATCTCTACGACGGAGCGTATGTCTGGTAGTTGTTTACATCTGACCTGTGGAAGAGTTAGAGACACAATTTTGTTAACATTGTCTTAAGGAATATGCTACTGACCGCGTGCTGTTAAGAAGAGAGAGAGCGTGTACTCGTTTGCTAATAACTTCATGGCAGCCCGCGCCTAAAAAAATCGCCATCAAGCGAATTAAAACAAACAAGCTAATAAATCAGTAAACAAACAAAATAAAATCTAATTAATTATCTGCCCGGCTGCTCCCGCGCTACGGCGCCCCGCGTGCGTCTGCAATATTCATGAGCGCCTCCCTCCGGAGAACGATCAGCGCTAGCGGGGGGATCGCGGGGCCTGCCGCCGCGGGATCGTAGAACCATAGTTAATGAATTACAGCGATGTATTGTAATTAAACAAATGTCGACGTTCCCAGCCGACATGAAAGTTTCATGTTAATCCAAAGAATACAGCGGCTCTTAGACCCCGTTTGCCGGCGAGGGAAAACGGTGAAAAAAAACTCGACAGTTACGAAATGCGAACGGGAGCATTTTTTCTGCGTGTGTGCGCGTTTGGGAACCGTGTACGCGAGCACGCGTGTATTGGTTTTTTAAGCGCCTCTGCTTTATGGGCATTTTTAATGAGAGAATTCGCGTAGCCTTCGCCCGGCTGGTTTCCGGACCGCAGAAATCACCGTTGAACAAACGCTCGATTTTATTATGATTAAAGGCGGCAGTCGAACTTTAGCCGTCAGTGACTGTTGTTGTTGTTGTTCATGACCAAGGCCGTGGTTCGTCTATCCCTCAGCATCGCCTCGCGTCGTGTCGAATTGCGTGTCCGTGCTCGCGCGAGCAGGCTTCATGCGAGGCTATCTGGCCGCAGGCTTCACTGCACTGCTGAATTATGAAGCTGCACAAAACGTCGATTCGTATCAGAATGTTTGTCTGCGTTCGCGCGAGTTTGTGTGTTCAATTATATGGGAAATGTGCACACGGGTGTAAGCACGCGCGCACGCATGAACGCATACATGCATAGGTATATTCAGTAAGACACACAACCGAACACACCTACACACACCACACACACACACACACAAGCACAAACCAGCGCGAACTAGTATCATAATCGTGGTCGTTGTCGCCGTCGTCGTCATCGTCATCATCATTATCATCATCATCATCATCATCGTCATCATCATCATCACCATCATCATCACCATCATCATCACCATAATCATTATCATCGTAATCGCCGTCGCCGTCGCCGTCGTCGTTGTCGCCGTCGTCGTCATCATCATCATCATCATCACCATCATCATCACCATCATCGTCATCGTCGTCGTCCCCGTTGTCGTCGTCGTCGTCGTCGTCGTCGTTGCCACGCATGGGGTGCTGACTGACAGATGCAACGAAGCGTCGTACATCGGGTTGCTCTCCCGCAATCCGTGCCTGCAGTAATTCAGTTTCATATTACTGTTGCTCATGAGTCTATGCATGACAGCCACAGCTACATCTCTCTCTCTCTCTCTCTAATCCCTACACTCTAGTAAATCCTTACACACACACACGTCCCTCATGCATACCTACACTCTAGTAAATCCTTACACACACACACACACACACACACACACATGTCCCTCATGCATCCCTACACTCTAGTAAATCCTTACACACACACACACACACACACACACACATGTTCCATCGTGCATCCCAACACTATAGCGACCAATACATGACCTATATCATACATCCCAGTCACCCTACATCATAGTTAGCCAGGAGGAAGCCATATCCCCTATATACCAGCTCCTCTCCACTCAACTCATACATCATCGTCCGCATCTCTTCTCCCAGCGTCGAGGGAGGGAGGACAGTATCGAGGGAAGGATGGCGATACCGGTGGAATGATATATAATATATAGAATATGAATAGGAAAGTACATGCGGCGATATAAGGCTCGCGTCGGAGGGGACGGGGGGGGGGCAATAGTAGTGACGCGGGCGAGGGTGAAGGAGATCTATAGGCAGCACGCACGTACATATAGAGTAGGCAGGACCTAATGATGAACAACGATCGCCAAATACGTGTGTGTTTTTTTTCAACGTCCGGTAATGAGGCTTATTTCACTGTAATGGACTTATCGATGTGCAATCGCCGCGCAGGGTACATATTTATCTTCATATATATATATATAATNACACACACACACACACACACACACACACACACACACACACACACACACACACACACACACACACACACGCTCACGCGGCGCGCTGTCTCTGTACATAATATGCTTGCGTGAGTAATTGTGGCTACGTGTGACGTCATCGCCCGCACCTGTCGTGTCGTGGGTCGCATCTAACGAGACTCATCTCCAATCTGATTCACTCCGATATCCTATCCTATTGAAAGAAAGCAGCCCAGAGAGAGAGTGTCATTACCCAGCCAGCTATCAACCGCAGATGCGACAGGTGTAAATTGGGAGAAACCACAGTGCACGCACGGGGACGCGGGGTTGTAGGCGCTGTCATTATCATTCCTCGACATCAGCATGGCAACGAGGACATGGTGTGATGCATCTAATGTTTCTGGGCATGTCCGACGAGACAGGGCCAGTAAAATGAACACGCTGCGTGTAAGTGTAGCAGTGTAATATCTCCGCCCTTGATCGCCTATTCTCCCCTCTCTCCACCTCTCATCACATCCCACCTCCACACGTCCCTCCTATGACATGGTGTTCATTCCTCATTTGCATTCCCTGATCTTTTAAACTCTAACTCCCTTTCTTACTCAGCATCTTCTCTCCTCCCAGCTTCCCTTGTCCACTGGGTAATGTCCCCCACTCCCACACACACACCCTCCACTACCACCAACACCATTACGTACCCCTCCCTCTCTCCCTCCTACACACACTCACACACACACACACACACACACACACACACACACACACACACACACACACACACACACACACACACACACACACACAC
>NW_014578332.1:53670-54886 GCF_000485595.1 Priapulus caudatus
GTGTGTGTGTGTGTGTGTGTGTGTGTGTGTGTGTGTGTGTGTGTGTGTGTGTGTGTGTGTGTGCGTAATATACATATTATAAGTAGTAAAAAGTTATTATGTGCGCGGTTAATTCTTAAAGAACTTTCTAAGAGCGCACACGTTCATATACAGCAATGTTATTGTGATATAGCATTACATTTAGTGCCACAAACTCGATAGGACCCCACGCATTTAAAAGTAATCTAGCACTCAGTAACACATGCAAACATACACACGCACGCACATGCATATGCATATACACAAGCACATACACACGGGCGCACATGCATATACACAAGCACATGCACACGGGCGCGCACGTACACTCACGCAAGTACACTTGCACACGCTCACGGACACTCACACGCACACGCACGCATACTACCCTTGCATCTGATCACAGGCAGACAATAAGGGTGGACGTGACTTAACGGGTTGCTCGCCCCTGGAACAACTCCGCAAAAACCAGACAACCCATAAGAGCCATGTAAATGGATCCGTCATTTGCAACGTTACCCTCAGCGTCTCACCGACCCTGCTTGGCCTTCGAACATAATCAGTAATGCCACAGCATAGCATCAGCATCTCTCTCAGTCTCCCTCTCTTTCTATTTCTCTTTCTCTTTCTCTCTTTTTCTCTCTCTTTCTCTCTCTCTCTCTCTCTCTTCTCCACCTACCTCCTTACGTATCCTAGCCTAGCTTACCCTACCCTACCCTCCTGGCCATACCTCTGTCGACCCCTTCTCTCTCTACCTCAGATTTCCCCTCTCTCCTCCCTCTAGCTGAAACTCTTGAAACATTCACTTTACCTCAGCAACTCCCCCTTTTTCTACCACATCTTCTCCCTGTCACCTTTCTTTAGCCCGGCTTCCTCTCTCGACTCCCCAAAGACCGACGTTACTCCCAATGGTAAGCAAAACAGCTGGGAAGCTGCTATGCGGGAAGCTGTGGGCGACGACACTGCTGCCGATGATGAGTGTGAGAATGCGAGTAGAGAGATGTCGACTAGTGGCAGCGCTGCAGTAGATAGGGTTTCCTCGGAGCGGTGCTGAGTGCTGCGGTCAGAGGAGGGTCGGGATGAGAAGGGCGCTCCCGCTGCGTTACTAGTCATGATACACCGCGTAGCGCGTTATGTGCAATACACACACACACACACACACACACACACACACACACACACACACACACACACACAC
>NW_014578332.1:55918-58379 GCF_000485595.1 Priapulus caudatus
CAGCGCTAAGGGATATAATTGTGCACATTTTGACAAAAGCATAAAAATGGCACACAGTTAGTTTGAGATATTATGTACATTCATATGAGATTGGGTACCTATCTCCATCGGCAAGGTATCTGGCCGCCATCTGAAATTTCAAAATGGCTGCCATTTGAACTGGACATGCAACATGTTCATCCTCATCGTACTGGACATAAACAGTATTATCCAAATCAGTGCAGACGCTCATTAACCTGTCATCATGTGATCATGCCAAATGTGGATGAATTAGATCATGCTGAAATATAATGGGTTTGAATAGCGAACATTTTGAAATTCAAGATGGCGGCTACAGCGAGATAATAATTTTGATTGCAATGGGTTCCTTGACCCTAATAATGTTGGTTCAGATACCAAGATCATGTGTCTATGTCAAATATTACCTGTAATATGAAGGGTAATCGATTTTAATGGCAGCCATTTTGAAATTCAAGATGGCGGCCAGATACCACGCTAATCGAGATGGGTACCCGATCTCACATGAATGTACATATAATAAGCTACAGGTGTGCCAATTTTCATGCTTTTGTCAAAAAATTCATTTGATTTATGGCTCTTGTACTATTGAGGTTGCATTATGGTAAACCATCGACCAACTATACAACTACTGCTACTGCTGCACATTATGCTGAACGTACTACTACTGGCCGGTGGCTGGATTCATAATTCACTGTTTTCGGTTGGCAATAGCGACCAGTCGCAGCATTTGTGTAGCCGGTGGGATCACGGCCTAATGTCGCCTTCCGTGGAACTAAGCTGCCTGAGGGACAATGCCCTCCTACCGACCCAGGGACAACAAAACTGATGTCGCTGCTGCTGCTGAGCTCTATAATCGCATTGCCGGGCTGCGCGTGTGAGCCGCCGACACTGCATCCGCCAATCTAGCAGCCGACAACAGCTTAGTGATGCTGATCAGTTCCTACGACAGATGTATACATGTGTAGGGATGTAGATATCGGAGCGAAATACCGCGGCAGGTGGGATGTATAGATGGATGGATGGATCGGTGGATGGATGGATGGATGGATGGATGGATGGATGGATGGATGGATGGCACAAAGCCTGCGCCACCACCCCCATTCTCCTCACAGCCTCCGCCCTCAGACAGCCGCCCCCGCGAAAGATTACGCGCCCTGCGTATGCCCTCCCATTCCGTTATCGCCCGCCTTCCCCGCGGGGCAGCGTCGCCTCCTTTCTCTCCCGGCTTCCTCTACCTGTCAATCATTCCACGCGCGACTTCCCCCCGTCACATGGCCCCGTCATTGTGGCATCGGTGTCGCGTGGCTCCCCCCTGCGACCTGCCACGGGCAATACGCTGCCGACAAATCCCTGTCGACCCCCCGGAGCGCCGCCGTGAAGGCTGGGGAGCCGACAGAGTCGCCGTAGATGCTAATGGTTCTGTACGCCGTCACGTCACATCTCCATGTTTCCCGATGACGTCCCGCACACACCTTCTGTGTGATGGCACCCGGTCCGGCGAGGCTGCGTTAGCGCCAGCAATGTGGAGTGAGAGCCAGCAACTAATTACCTTAATCTACATATTATTAATTACGAAGTAAACTTGAACACGAAAGAACAGTGTGTTTTTATTTGTCTGAGCGTCAGTAATTTTCTTTTTTTAAATTTTGTCATTTTTTGACGAAGACAAAAACACTGGCAACTCCACTCTACTTTTACGCGTTGTGAATAATTACGCCAATAAACCACGCGGTGAAAGTTCTCTACCGCCATCTGCTTTATTCTGCGCGTGCGTATAATAATGACATGAAGGGAAATGTTGGGAAGTATTTTTTTGCAAACCACACGTTCACATTTTTTCTTCTCATCCATATAGGGATACGCCGGGAAAGCTGCTGCACGTAGCGATGATAGACAACAGCAATACGTGGAAAAAACAACGCAGAAATACAAACAGTCAACTTCGAGAAAAAATACGGGGAAATCTTCCCTGCTGATGTCGCTCCCTTCACGGAGTTATCAATGCTGGTACCACCCTGAAAATACTTTCGCCAAAACACCAGCCCCTGCTAAGAGATATTTATACATATTCTGAGGAGGTGACAGCGCCGTCGCCGTCGTCACGATAAGCCGTCGCGCAGACGACACTAAACAGTCACGTGTATTAGTACGTCATCAAAATAATCGAGTTCACCTTTGCAGCAAAGTACCCGAAATTAGCACACCAACATAAATACGTAATATAATAACGTACTATAACGCTCATCAACTGTCATTGGATGGCGTTTTCGACGTACGGGAAAGAACAGCCACAGCGACAAAGACGCAGTGTACGACATGCAGGTTAGGTTAACCGCCTGGATGTCAAACGCCTGTCAACTCCGCGGCGGTATAAACTACCCGGATGTCAGACGCCTACCAGTGCCGCGGCGGTGACACACGTTTTCAAAAACGCGTTTTT
>NW_014578332.1:63017-63962 GCF_000485595.1 Priapulus caudatus
ATAGATAGATAGATAGATAGATAGATAGATAGATAGATAGATAGATAGATAGATAGATAGATAGATAGATATTTTACCACCCGCGCGATAAAACGAAGTTTAAGTGACAGCGTTTTCAGTCGGCAGACAGCCATGTCGAGAGCTCTTCTTTTTAAACAGGTAGACACGGGGCCGAAGAGGGCCGCTAAAGATACATTACTTCTCATCGCATCGTCCTGTTAACCACGGAATCGCGCAGCGCTGACGAGCTAGTGCCAGTCTAAACGTAGTTTGCTTGATTTACTGCCTTCCTTCAACACGTGGGGCATTAACCATGTATGTATCTTTGCCAAGCAGACAGGTATTCTGTCTAACCTCTCGTGGGTCTCTCTGTCAGTCTGTCATACAGTCGTACAGTTTAGCCATGTCATATACAGGTCCCTGGCATTGGCACTCGGTCATCTTCCGTAAAATTCAGACCTCAGAACTCAGGTTTTACACGAAATTATCCGAGTTGATGTTTAGTGAACATACCTGTACACTATTTATACCGATAGAGTAATGGTTATAAAGACGGGCGGCGGGTGGCGGCAATGTCGGCTGCACCGCCATGAACGACGGGCGGGCCGACATTGTCACCACCCATGCTCCGCCATGAACGACGGGCGGTGGGTGGTGACAATGTCGGCTGCTCCGCCATGAACGACGGGCGGCGGGTGGTGACAATGTCGGCTGCACCGCCATGAACGACGGGGGTGACAATGTCGGCTGCTCCGCCATGAACGACGGGCGGCGGGTGGTGACAATGTCGGCTGCACCGCCATGAACGACGGGCGGCGGGTGGTGACAATGTCGGCTGCTCCCCCATGAACGACGGGCGGTGGGTGGTGACAATGTCGGCTGCTCCCCCATGAACGACGGGCGGTGGGTGGTGACAATGTCGGTTGCACCGCCATGAACGACGAG
>NW_014578332.1:65214-67410 GCF_000485595.1 Priapulus caudatus
CGAGAGAGAGAGAGAGAGAGAGAGAGAGCGAGAGAGAGAGAGAGAGAGAGAGAGAGCGAGAGAGCGAGAGTTGTTACTCGTACACGCGCCCTCTAGAGAAACGATGGAATAGTGAAACATCGATGGCGGAGAGGGACAAGTAGAAAGCCATCTATGTCCCCGTATGCACAACCCCTACCCCGTCTCCTCCGCCTTCTCCTCTTCATTTTCCGTCTCTTTCTTATCCCCTTCCTAATACCTCTTTCTCTCTCTCTCTCTCGCTCCTCTTTGTCTCTTGTCCTTCTCTCCTTCCCNTCTCTCTCTCTCCGTTTTCTTGCTCTCCCTCACCCCACTGTTTCTCGCCCCGGGTGACAAGCAGCAGCTAGCAGACAAGGCCTGTGAGTTCCCTCTGCCATTCTTACCCCCCCTGCCCCACCCGCGCGAGAAGCAGACGCCCTCGGGGCAAGCGACGTCGCCGTCATCGCCGACAGAATTTACACAAACACGCGTCGGCGCGCGAACAGAGACCGCGGGGGGAGGGAGAGGGGGGAGTGAGAGAGGGAGAGGGGGAGAGAGAGCTGAGAGCAGCGGTAGCCCCGGCGATTACATAATATAAGTCGGATTCGAGCACGCCTGCATGAATGCAGCGCCGACATGATGTATGAGCACATTTCGTCCTTTAACGAAACCTGACTGTTTAGCAAATGAGCCGCGGCGCCCTGCCTGCCCGCGCACCGGCCCGAATGGCGGAGGGACGAGTGAAAGGCCAGCTGAATAAAAGAGTTGACAAGAGCGGCCGGTTGCCCCTGGCAACGTGATCCATCAGCAGACGATAAATCAGATGCTGTCGGCGCGAGATACGGAGGAGGTGAGAGGTAGGCTGAGGTTCAGGATAAGAGTGAGAAGTAAAGGGAGAGTGTGATAAGGATGGCGAGGGTGAGGGTGAGGCTGAGAGTGACGCAATGAAGGGTAATGGAAGGCATGATCGTCAGGATGAAGGTGAGGTTGAACGGGAGTTGAAACATGACTGCGAGCGTATGTGTCAGGGAAACGGTGTTGGTAACGCTGTGAGTAAAGGTCAGCGGAACCGTCTACAGATCTGACTCGCGACCCGCATACCAGTCTAACAGCATTAGTTCTGATGTGATAACAGTGGGACGTTGACAGACTAAATTTCCTAATACCATCAGTATAACATGCATCCGGGGCGTCTCTTCTCGGATAGACTGTCCCCGGGATGTTGCGTTTCAATCGTACACCACCCAACACGCAGCTCTCGATGTAAACATGCCTCCCGCTGCGAATTACAATTAGTCATGATCGTAAATAAATATTCGACCTACATCTACGCTAGGCGTGATATACATCAAGAGTACATATACAGATAATAATAAAGATTACATAATAAGAATAGCATACATAAATACATAATAATACATAATAAATACGTAAGAAATACGTATAAAGAATACATAAGAAATACGCATAAAGAATACATAAGAATACGTATAAGAAATACATAATAAGAATACATATAGATAATCTCTGTTATGTACTCTTGATATACATGCATGCATGCGCGCGCTGCGTTTAGGGGCAGATATGTGCGTGCGTGCATGCACGAACATGTGTGCACGTGCGAGTGTGCGTGCGAGCGTCCGAGTACGCGCGTGCGTGTTCGCACGTGCATGTTCGAGGAGCATCCGCGTGTACGGGAACGCACGCACGCGCGTGCGCGTACAAGCCTGTAGGCGGGTTGGCGGGCAGTGGCTGGCTGTAGCGGTGTCGGTATCGGTAGAGGGAGGGAGGGGGGCGCGCGACACTTGTGGGAGGAACGGAAGTATTATGTAGCGATCGTGCCGTGACATGTGTATACGTCCATGCAGGGCTGCGACGCGACACGCTACTATTATGGGCGCTTATAGAGATTGCAGACGCTGTCGTGGCGGTGCCGCTGCTGCGGCGTAATCACAGTCTCCTGCCGCGCATGGGGCCCGGCCTTGTCACCGGTGTGTCAACCTGTCACCAGGAGCGCTGATCGATCGCGCCAGGCGTGCTCATAGAGAAACTACAAATTGCGTGGTTTGTACCCCGCTGTGTGTCGCTCACCACCACCACGGTCTCACAGTGCGTCCGTGTGTGTGTGTGTGTGTGTGTGTGTGTGTGTGTGTGTGTGTGTGTGTGTGTGTGTGTGTGTGTGTGTGTGTGTGTGTGTGT
>NW_014578332.1:68635-70197 GCF_000485595.1 Priapulus caudatus
CACACACACACACACACACACACACACACACACACACACACACACACACACACACACACACACACACACACACACACACACGCAAGCACACAACCTTAAACGCACGTACGCACGTATACGCGCGTACGCACGCACGCAATCGCACACACACGCACGCACGCGCTTTCAAAATTCTGCACCCTCATCTTCGCGTTGCCGCCAGAAGCGCGAGCGAGAGAGAGGGCTTACGGGCTTTATGCTATCGCCAGGCAACCAGAGCTGCCGTTGCCGCCTCGTGTCTTGCCACTTCTATTCGCTGTTGACCAGTTGTTGGCGGGAATGAACTATGACAGGCAGAGCACAGGGACGGGCCCACGGCCATTGCGTGAGCAAATTCCCAAGGGAGCAAAATTTCGTGACCTAACTGAGTAATGGGATGAAACATTTTTTATAATTTCAATAAGTAAACTACATATAATTTAAGATTTAGGCGAATTTAATTTTAATTTTAGAAACGGATAATTTCGTTCCACTATTTATTACATGTTTTTTCGGAGCTATTGACATTTATTAGGCATATATCTGATCACAATCAAAGGTAGTGAACACTACCCCTCAACCCTCACCATCACAGAGGCTACGGCTCCAGAACGGGAAGGTCGAGACGCGGGCATAGCAACCGCTAGATCAGCCATGCCCACATGGAACATAAAGAATTTTGACGTTTGATTGGAATTGAGAGTTTACAATGAAAAAAACAACCGAGGAAATAATTAGATTATCTCATCTCCATCATTACACATTGATCCCAGACTATATATATATGCGTATATATATGTGCCTTTATTTAATTATTTATTTATTATTTATTTATGCCGAGCGTTCGTTAATTGGGTTGTGACGACATTGTCATTAAACATGAGAGTAATTACGATCACTAACGTTGACGCTGATGATTGCGGTAGATAGCGGCCGCTGACGGCTACAATTGATTCCCGCCATTGTTGTGCAAATTCTCCTGCCGTCGCGCTCGCGCCTGCCGACTCCTCTATCTCTCGTCATATTTTGTCTGCGAAATGGAGATATTTCGCCGATAGCGGCCGCGCGTGGAAATGAGGATTTCGCCGATGGGAGATGCCTATCAACGCGAGAACAGATGTCACTTCTGCAGCATGCAACGCGCGCGCCCTCTTCTCGGGTTAAAAAAAAAACATTTAGCGATGGCGGCATTCGATTCGCGCGGCGGACGACGCTGCGGCGCTGAAAGACGTGACCTTTGACCCATTCCGTTCTTATCGGCCGATGTTGACTTTGTTATGTTAATACAAGTATTAACCGTGAGGAAACGTATGTCGCAGGCTCTACTCGCACACGCACATGGCTTATAGATATATGTACCTATCACGCGCGCTGGTGATGGCTGACGTGGCAGGAGATAGAATGAGAGAGATAGAGAGATGGGGAACGAGTGAGAGCGAGACAGAGCGAGAAAGAGAAAGAGAGCGAGCGAGCGAGCGAGAGAGAGAGAGAGAGAGAGAGAGAGAGAGAGAGAGAGAGAGAGAGAGAGAGAGAGAGAAGAGAGA
>NW_014578332.1:73601-76198 GCF_000485595.1 Priapulus caudatus
GCGTGCGTGCGCGCGCGTGCGTGTGTGTGTGTGTGTGTGTGTGTGTGTGTGTGTGTGTGTGTGTGTGTGTGTGTGTGTGTGTGTGTGTGTGTATACGAATATTGTCTGTTTAAAGTAAATCGAAGGTTAACAGTAGAAGTGCATTATATCCTCGTTATATGGCTATAGTTTAAGTGTATTTGCACTTCCCCGCGCTTGTGATAAGGCTATGTGTGTATACATATGAGACAAGTACACAGACACACATGCAATACTACCAGGCACGCTACCACCAACACATGCACAGCCGCCACCAGCACAGTCGTGCGGTCCGCCTGCTCTCCCGTGAATGCGGACAGGCGCGGATAAAGGGATCAAGCAGGACTTAACATGGATTTTCATGAGTAGGATCATCGCACAGATGCCGACAACAGATGCCGACAACATAGCTGCTGCCGTGTCGAGCAGCGCGCATTCATTCGTGCGTTCGCGCGTTAATGTTATATTAATATTCCTGGCGATTTCACCGGCTGACGCGAGAACCGGAAGTGCAATAAATATACGCGATATATCTGGCGCGTAGCATTGAGTTTTGCGATCGTGTGCTGACACAGTGAGGGGACGGGGGAGCCGTGCGGCGGGGGTGAGGGGGAGGGGGTGGCTTACGGCTCGACGTTTTCTCTCCATATGGTTACAAGTTTATTGTCTCGCTACATTTGCATATTTTCTCTCGGAGCGCGGGACAATGGCGGCGAGTTTTTCTCCGCCGGCCGCGTTCACAATATAAACACCTGCCGGCTATTGTGCGCGGTATTACACTAGTCATGGAGCTGCACGCAGGCCAGGGCTAAGTCCCTCACTTCGCCACCCGCTCCCCCAACAACCTTTACGAAGCGTCGATTCCCCCCTTCCATCAACCCTCATCTCCAGGCGACTCTTCCTATACTCACATTACTCCCACCACACCTTTCCCACCTCAGCATACCCCTTCCCTTCTTTCTATTACTCATCCTCCCTCATCACCACACATTGTCCCTACTACTTCCCCATCTCTTCCATACATCCGTACACCCACTCATCTCTCTATATACTATCGCTACCTTCCTTCCAATACATTCCCAAACCCCACATACCCTTCCCCATGCCCTGCTGGCTTTTAACGCGCCCACACCTTTTCCACACATCTCCACCTCCTCTTTCTCCATACCCGCTTCGCATCCTTCTCACATCCCTGCCTCTGGCGCCGTCACACCGGCATTAACATGATGAGATAACTATTGGTTAACATAATCAGATAGGACGCAGAATGGTCGTCTGATTTTACAACAAGATCAGATGTAAATCTGAGATACGATGAGTGCAGTGTTTTCCCCTGAAGTGCATATGCGTGCGCATACCACATTGAATTACATTGTATACTGTATTACAAACGCGTTGTAAACTGGTATTCTATGCCCCCACCCATTCTATATTGCGTGCTTTTATTGAGTGTACGTATTCCATATGAGCGCCTTTTTGTTTATTATGTGTGTACTGTAATCCAAGCCGCTCGACGTGAAATAACAGTTTAAACTCCAATATGGCAAGAGTATTGAAAGAATGTTAGGGTCCATAAGTAGTGGATGGCTGACGTCAAAAGTGGAGAATGGTAATGGATGTGGCTGGGAGGTATCTGGGAAGATACAAGGTGTAATGAGAGTTGATACAGGGTGACAGGAGGGTGGATACAGGGTGACATGAGGGTAGATACAGGGTGACATGAGGGTTGATACAGGGTGACATGAGGGTGGATACAGGGTGACATGAGGGTGGATACAGGGTGACATGAGGGTGGATACAGGGTGACATGAGGGTGGATACAGGGAGGTATGAATCTTGATAGGGGTGACATGAGAGTGGATACAGATAGCGTGGAGGGTAGTGGAGACAGGGCGTCTGCGAATTACATGAATCTAGCGACAGGTACACGTGCAGACAGGTATAACCGATGATTGGTACATCCATGCACAGGTAGGTGGTATACACATCAACGAGCCGGTATATGTCCGTAGACATACATCGGCGCAACGAGGCCATAGCCTGCGATGTGTTAGGGACGCGCGGCTGCTTATGCATGCATGTACCGACCCGCGCATGTCCGCAGGGTATTAGAGGCCGGCGCCAGGCTGCAGCGGGGCACCGGCAGCCGACTGTCGGAGAGAGTTACCTGCGAGCGGCAGCGTGATGTGCTCCGACGTTCCGACATGGCGCATCTGTGAACGGCAATTTGTTGTCACGCCGCCGGACCCCCGATCTAGACAAACAGCGGTGCTGATGCGGGAAGAAGATAGCCGATGCCGAATGAGCAATGATGAGAGACTCATGGTCCGCGCATCGCTGCAGGAGAACGAGAGGAAGAATAGATGGAGAGATAGGAAAGAGGAAGAATGGATGGAGAGATAGGGAAGAGAAAGAATGGATGGAGGTATAGGGAAGAGGAAGAATGGATGGAGAGATAGGAAAGAGGAAGAATGGATGGAGAGATAGGGAAGAGAAAGAATGGATGGAGGTATAGGGAAGAGGAAGAATGGCTGGAGAGATGGGGAAGAGGAAGAATGGATGGAGGTATAGGGAAGAGG
>NW_014578332.1:76565-78104 GCF_000485595.1 Priapulus caudatus
GTTTGATATGTGTGCGTGTGTGTGTGTGTGTGTGTGTATATATGTGTGTGTGTGTGTGTGTGTGTGTGTGTGTGTGTGTGTGTGTGTGTGTGTGTGTATATATGTGTGTGTGTGTGTGTGTGTGTGTGTGTATATATGTGTGTGTGTGTGTGTGTGTGTGTGTGTGTGTGTGTGTGTGTGTGTGTGTGTGTATATATACGTGTGTTGTGTCGACCAAACACATGGAAGCGCCGCCGCCGCTGTCACGCCGTAAAACGCTAATGAACGTTGATGGCTCGCCTACCACGGGCCATATATAGGCGGATATACCGCTGTTACAAGCATCGCACGCACCCCGCCCCTCCTGATCGCCGAAGTACCTGACCCGAGCTGACATCTTTACGAGTGGCATGACAGGCGCATTTACCTACTGCTATTAGTGTCTTAGACGCCGACCGTAATGAACGCGGCTTATAAACGACTAGTAAGTGATAAATCCAGTAGGCAGGCAATTAGCAGGGCCTGTGTAAGGGTAATAGCTCGCTAACATGGATTGTCCACATGCACTGGTAGGCATCCCACCCAGAGGTACGCGCGCCGAAGCTTTACTGTCTGAGCATTTGAGGAGATGAAGAGGAGGGATAGCAAAAGGGAAAGCAGAGATGGGAAGGATGAGGCGAGACACAAGAAGAGGAAAGACCGACATATGAAGGAGGGGAGTGAAAAGGCATACAGTCAGAGACAGAGAAAGCGAATAGAGAAGGGGAGAAACAGACAGACAGTCACCCCCCCCTCCCCCCAACCAAACACCCAGCCACCTACACACACACACAAACACAAACACAGCGACAGTGGGAGAGATAGAGCGTGAGAGGGCAGAATAGAAGGGGAGAGAGAGTCGGGAGAAAGGAAGAGAGAGAGAGAGAGAGAGTGGAGAGAAAGAAAGAGCAAGAGAGAGAGAGATAGAAGAATACATACAGTGCGCGTATTTCGAACTACCTGAGAGTACTGTACAAGTGTTTATAGGTAGATATTTGCACTCGCGATGTGCAAGGTACACGCCAGACATCGGTGATAGCTGAATAGCACGTATAAATCCATGCACGCGCTGATGGCGGACAGAGATGCATATTTACCTGAGCCAGGTAGACGCGTTTTCCAAAGGCCCACCGCGCAGGTACACAGCGTTAATTATCCCATACTGCATGCCGCGATATTAATCTAAGCTATAGTATAGACAAAATGCTAGACGTGCAAATAATTATTTGAAATAGTAGATAAACGGATTAAATAGTTAATAGACAAAAATAGTAGACAATATATTAGACGAAATAGTAGAAATATATAATAAACAGGTTAGTAGACAATATGGAAGACAAGTTCGTAGACTAGTAGATTATAAACAAGTAGAGAAATGGGTACAGAAGGTAGAAAGACCATGCAGTAGAGGAAAGAAGGAAATTTTGATTTTGCACAATTAATTCGCGCGCGTGTGTGTGTTGTGCGTGCGTGCGTGCGTGTGTGTGTGCGTGTGCGTGTGTGTGTGCGTGTGTGTGTGTG
>NW_014578332.1:78242-86880 GCF_000485595.1 Priapulus caudatus
ACAACAACAACAACAACAACAACAACAACAACAGCAACAACAGCAACAACAACAACAGCAACAACAACGAAACAACAACACCATAAAACGACGACGGTGACGTCAGCAACAACAGCAACGACAACGACAAGCGCACGCGATGTTCCTGACGGTGACCGTTATATGTGACAGCACGCACGCGATTCATGCGACAGCCAGCTGTGCTATGTCACACGCAGCCCGTTGTCGCCGCGTCTTCCTCCGCTCCGCCATTCCGCCACGCGGACGCACGCCGACAAAATAACGGAGAAAAAAAAATACACGCGCACAACAAACGTAACTGCGATGAATAATGAAAATGGGATGTTAATCACTTGATTACAAACCGCGCCGAGTGGTGAGCGGGGAGAGCGTTCGCCTATCTGCCGACACTACTCGTCAGTGACATGTGTAAAAGCGCAATAAACGCAGCGACACGCAGCGACAACGCCGGGCGGTGGTAATCAAATAATAGCTCGATGATTTATGAAGCGCCGTTACCGCGCGGCGTGTATCCCATGAAAATAGAATGTTATGACACGCCATTAAAACTATGCGCGCACTCGCTCGCTCGCCTGCCCTACCTCCCCCTTCTCTCTCGCATCTGCCTGCATATATGTAGATAGATAGATAGAGAGAGAGAGAGGGGGGGGGAGAGAGCGCGGAGGGAAGAGAGAGAGATCCAGCTGCTCCCAGCTCTTAGACCCTCCCACCCAGTCCCTTCTATTCGCCTTCTCTCGCTAAGGCGTACATGCCCGACAAACACTTACGTATATATATAGAGGAGGGGGGGGGGCACAAACACTGAGAGAAAACGTCCACACAAGTTACATTGTGTAACTCATTCTGTTAGCGGAATCGTGTTTCCATAGCAGACAGACGAGTTTCAGCTCATGTGTGTCACCATTGTGGACACGCGACCTTCAGATAATCTATTACGCTATTAGCGATACAACTCACAGGTAATGTATGTCGCTGCTAGTCTTCCACAATTCAAGCAATGTATGTCACCATTAGTATATACAATACTCGGGTAATGTGTGTCACTATTGGACATACAACTTTCAGATAATCTGTGTCACGTTGGGCATACAAATTTCACATAATGTCTGTCATTACAAGACATACAAATTTCGGATAATGTCTACCACTCGTTATCCAGCATTCGCGTATATGTTCGCCATTATTATGCGTAGTACACTGGAGCAACATATGTCGTTATTAGATATACAACCTTCATGTGATGTGTGCCGCTAGTAGGAATCGCGGATAATGGGTTTGCGCGTGGCATTACGACGTCAAAACATACAATATATTCAGGTAATGTGTGTCACCGCGTCATATAAATTACGCCTCTGTTTGTGACGCGCGGAGACTAAAACATATCAGGCCTCGATTTCACATTCATTCTGACATCTGAGTAACCGGTTATAGTTTAACCATCTAAGTAGTCGGTTATAGTTACATGAACTACATTACACCATGAGCGGCAAGAACAATAGTGGGTACTCGCAAGCACACGCCCACGCACGCATGCACGCACGCACACACGTACGCACGCGCTACACGGTTGCACCCCTCACTCTATACGCGAATAGTTGGCTGTGTGTATGCGTCATCGTTTAATTTTGGTCGCTGGCAGTTCTACTATTAAATTCCTTACATAGGACCCTTTCCATGTTTTCACACTCACCAACCCTTACACACACGTACACACACACACTCACGCGAGCGCACGCACGCACACACGCGAGCGTGCGTTAGTCGTCATCGGCATGACGTCACGTCATAATCAGACGCCTCTTCCGTGTATTAATTATGCGTCATCACGCCGTACGTCACAGAATCATGACGCAGCGACATTCAAGAACTCTACTAGAAGCTACCTGCCTACCAACCGACCTACACGCAGGTATATACGTCAGTGTACGGATAGTTGTCGCTGATAAGCGGAAAATAGTGGTAAACACTGAATCGCAACCCGTTCGGCAGTGAGCGCTGTGGCAGCAATGCATGCGCCAGAAATGCGGTTAACAGCAGCAGGAGCAGCAGCAGAGCAGCAGCAGCAGCCAGCCAGTAGCAGTAGCAGCGAAGGCAGAGTAGAGCAGTCAGCAAGCGCAGCAGTAGTAGTAGCAGCAGTAGTAGTTAGCAGCAGCAGCCAGCAGTAGTGCAGCAGCAGCAGCAGCAGCCAGCAGCAGAGCAGCCAGCAGTAGCAGCAGTAGTTGCAGTAGTATGCAGCAGCAGCGCAGTTAGCAGCAGACAGCAGTTAGCAGCAGGTAGTGAGAGTTAGTAGTAGCAGCAGCCAGCTGCAGTTTAGCGTAGCCAGCTAGCAGCAGTACGCAGCAGCAGTAGCAGTAGCAATCAGCAATCAGCAGCAGCAGCAGCAGCGTTGCTCCGCCTCTCACACTGTTTATAGTCGCGGGGCGTCGCGGATATATTTTTAGATCGTCACTTTTATAGCTATCGCCGGGAATATAATGATGATTTGCAACTAGGCACGAGGAAGATGGCGGGCAGGTGTGTCGGATGCGACTCATGGCTCGCCGTGCGTGCAATCGCGTGCGTACGTGTGCGTGCGTGTGCGTACTCTGCGCGTGTGTGCGTACGTGTGCGCGGATGCATCGTATAACGAGTTGTCAATGAGCAAGCACGATGCAGCGATGTACACGTGAAATTTTTCAACATCATGAATTTGTCACCGACGTAATGATATTTTAATGTCGGAACAATGTCAATGTTTTAATCTTGTCAATGACATAACGTTGTCAACGTCTTGACGTCGTTACCAGCGTCATAACGTTATATCTGCCCACGTCGACATTGTCAATGTCATGTGACATGTGTCCAGCAATACAACGCCGTGCGACATGTGTCTAAAAATATAACACCGTGTCATGGCAGAACACCTCGCTAAAATCTTTCGGTAACGAATAGGTCCGGATGTCAAAAATATCACAAGTGGTAATTGATAAAATTGACTGATTCGTAGACTGGTTGTGCATACACATAGTTAGATAGATAGATAAATAGATAGATAGATAGATAGATAGATAGATAGATAGATATTAGATAGATAGATAGATAGATAGATAGATAGATAAGGGTAGCTATAGCAGTGGATAGATAGATAAAAGGATATATATATTTATGACATATAGTAGAGAGAGGAGATAGAAGACAGATGATGGATGAGATGGATAAAGAGATAGATTAATAGATTGATAGATGAGATAGATAGATAGATAGATAGATTAGATAGATAGATAGATAGATAGATTGATAGATAGATAGATAGATGATATGATAGATAGATAGATAGATAGATAGTGATAGATAGATAGAGAGAATAGATAGATAGATAGATAGATAGATAGATAGATAGATAGATAGATATTAGATAGGATAGATAGATAGATAGATAGATTAGATAGGATAGTTTAAGATAGATAGATAGATATTAGATTAGATAGATAGATAGATAGATATAGATAGATAGATAGATAGATAGCGATAAGAGAGATGGATTTGAATTGATATATAAAAGGATATATATATAGATAGAAGACAGATGGATGGATAGATGGATATGATAGATTAGATAATAGATAGATAGATAGATAGATAGATGAGATAGATAGATAGATAGATAGATAGATAGATAGATAGATAGATAGATAGATAGATAGATAGATAAAAGAAATATATATATATAGAGATAGATAGTACATACATAAGACATACATACATACATACATACATACTACAATACATACATACATACGATACATACATACATACATACATACATATCATACATACATACTATCATAGCATACATACATACATACATACATACATACATACCAACATACATACATACCAACATACATATCATACCAACATACATACATACCAACATACATACATACAACATACATACATAATACATACATACATACATACATACATAACAACATACATACATACATACATACATACCATACATACATACATGACATACATACATACATACATACATAGCATACATACATACATACATACATACATACATACATACATACTACATACATACATACATATCATTACATACATACATACATACACATACATACATACATACATACATAATATCATATCATACATACATCATACATACATACATCATACATACATACATAATACATACATACATACATACATACATACATACATACATACATCATATACATACATACATACATACATACATACATACATACATACATACATACATACATACATACATACATACATATATATCATACATACATACATTACATACATACATCATACATACATACATACTATACATACATACATACATACATACTATACTACATACATACATACATACATACATACATACATACATACATACATACATACATACATACATACATACATACATACACATACAATACATACATACATACATAACATACATACATACATACATACATACATACATACATCGATACATACATACATACATACATACATACATACATACATACATTACATACATACATACATTACATACATACATACATACATACATACATACGATACATACCATACATACATACATACATACATACATACATACATACATACATACATACATACATACATACATACATACATACATACATACATACAGTACATACATACATACATACATACATACATACATACATACATACATACATACATACATACATACATACATACATTACATACATTACATACATACATACATACATACATACATACATACATACTACATACATACATACATACATACTACAATACATACATACATTACATACATACATACATACATACATACATACAACATACATACATACATACATACATACATACATACATACATACATTACATAACATAATACATACATACATACATACATACATACATACATACATACATACATACATACATACATATAGATAGATAGGTAGCTATAGGGTGCTGTGCTGACAGCCAGCCATCAGCCTGTCGCGCGTAGCTCAGCATGCTCGACTAAACGATGACGTCACGTTGCGCAACATCCCTCAATGATTTCATCATCATGGCCCGCGCGCTGTCGTCGCAGCGGCGCATTACGTGCTGCCGCGCGCTGGCCGACGACAGATTTACCACCGACGTTTTCCGCTCTCTTGACTGCTATTGTCGCCATCTTGAAATCATCAGCGCTGCCTTTCCAAGTCAGCTTGGCGAGCCGCCGCTGTGATTATTGCGCTCGTATATTACATAACTGTCAACGAGTCCCCGCATCATCGTAAAGTCGCCGGCGATGAGCCCGCTAGCTGAGGGGTGGGGTTCCGGCGAAAACGCTGAGCGGTAAAATTCAGATGGGGAGAGGAAACGAGGGATGTGGGAAGAGGAGAGCGGAGAGGAAAGCGAGGAGAGGCTGGCCGAGAGTAGAGAGTAGAGATAGGATGAAATGTAGAGGGAAGAAAGCTCTAAGAGAGAACTCTGGTTGGGAGAGGGGAAATGAGAGGAACCGATCTAGTAGTAGGAAGAGGAGGAGCAGGTTCAAGGCAGCTATAAAACAGCCCGGCGGATTAAAAATCGTAGTCATCAGCATCATCATCATCATCATCATCGTCATCGTCTATCTCATCATCATCATCATCATCATCATCATCATCATCATCATCATTCCGCAACATCAGTAATAGAGCAGAAGCAACGCTGGAGTAGTAGCAGCAAGCAGCAGCAGCCAACAACAACAGCAGCAGCAACAGCAGCAAGCTAGTAGTTAGTAGTAGTAGTAGTAGCAAAAACAACACCAACTGCAGCAGCAAAAGCAGCAGCAGTAGCAGCAACAACAACAGGAGCAGCAGTAGCTAGCTAGCCAGTAGTAGTAGCCAGGCAGCAGCAGCAGCCAGCAGCAGCAGCAGCAGCGTAACAGCGGCGAGCAGCAGCAAGCCAGTAGCAAGCAGAAGCAGCCAGCCAGTAGCGAGTTAACAGCAGCAGCCAGCAGCACGCTAGCAGCAGCAGCAGCAGCATCAGTAGTACTACCTGCCGTACGCAGCGAGTCAGGGAGGCGCGTTCGCGGCATCCGTCGTACGAAATCACGATTAGCTGCGTTATTAAAGCGCTTTCGTGAGTGCCGCTATGGCGAGAGTATGGGAGGAGATGCATGATCGGTAGAGGAAGCGCGTGAGAGAGAGAGGCAGGGAGCGAGGATGCCTGCCTCTGCCGATCTATTGTGCCACACGCGCGGCAGGTGTATGATCAGCTGATAGAGTGAACGCGGTAAAAGTCATGTCTCAGTGTTCTCACACGCTTCATGAAGCTTAGTAAAAATCATGTTTTATCATCGCTTGAAGCGAACATATAGCCACAGCGCACGCACCCGAAGCCACAACTATAGACACTGCAACAGCAATAGCCACAGCCGTACCCACAGCCACAACCCAACAACTTACAGCAATAGCCACAGCTCTATACCCACAACCACAACCACAAAAATAACATACAGCAATAGCCACGCCTATACCCACAGCCACAACCAGCAAGACTACCGCAATATGCCACAGCCATACCCACAGCCGACAACCTTACATAGCTACATCAATAGCCACAGCCTATACCCACAGCACAACCAACACTACAGCAATTAGCAACAGCCCAACCCACAACCATCAATCCAGAATCTACAAGCATATAGCCACAGCATACCACAGCCACAACCACAAGCAACCGTGCAAAAACTGAATCCTGAAAAATCATCAGCAATAGCCACAGCCATACCCACAGCCACAACCACAACTACAGCAATAGCCACAGCCATACCCACAGCCACAACCACATCAATAGCCACAGCCTATACACTCCACAGTCCCACAATCACAACTACAGCAATAGCCACAGTCATACCAACAGCCACACCAACAACTTACAGCAATAGCCACAGCCATACCACAGCCACAACCCAACTACGAGCAACTAGCTCACAGCCATACCACAGCCACAACCACACACTGACACCAATATGCCACAGCAACCACAACAACAACCACATACCACAGCAATAAGTCCACAGCCATACCACAACCACCAACTCACAACTTACAGCATATAGCCACAGCCTACCACAGCCACAACCATCAACTACAGCAATAGCCACATGCCATACCACCAGCCACAACACAACTACAGCCAATAGCCACAGCCATTACCACAGCACTAACCATCAATACAGCAATTTAGCCCAGCCATACCCACAGCCACAACCCAACCACAGCAATAGCCACAGCCACTACCCACAACTCACAACACACAACTTACAGCAATAGCCAGCACCATAGCCACAACCACAACCACACATCAGCAATAGCCACAGCCATACCCACAGCCACAACCACAACTACAGGCAATAGCCACAGCATTAGCACAGCCAACAACCACAACTACAGCAATAGCCACGCCTACCCACAGCCACAAACCACAACCACGAGCAATAGCACTAGCTCATACCCACAGGCCACAACGCCACAACTTACATAATAGCCACAGACCACAACCACTAACTTACCACCAATAGCCACAGCGATAGCCACAACTACACACCACACCAATAGCCACAGCCGATACCAGCAGCCACAACCACAGCGATAGCACAGCCATACCACAGCACAACCACAACTACAGCGTAGCGTATTAAGCCAACGAACGCATGCATTAAAACGCCCAATAATAATTCCAACCGTAATGGTCCAACAGATAATTTAGTTGCGAGACCAGAATTTCAACATGATTCTGATTCGTTCCGACGGTGCTAAGCCAGTTTAATTGATATAATCGGAGGGCGTTATAATGACAAATAACGTACAAAAGCGTAAATTTGTCAATTTTACGCTTCCTGATATAATGTTTGCCGTACAGATACGAAACACGTGATTCTCCTACGATGACCGCATCACTCCATTTCTAGTCGACGGATCCACACTCCGATGGNAATCACAGCCTCAGTCACAGCCACAAGCACAGTCTCAGTCACAGCCACAAGCACAGCCTCAGTCACAGCCACAAGCACAGTCTCAGTCACAGCTACAAGCACAGTCTCAGTCACAGCTACAAGCACAGTCTCAGTCACAGCTACAAGCACAGTCTCAGTCACAGCCACAAGCACAGCCTCAGTCACAGCCACACGCACAGCCTCAGTCACAGCCACAGCTACGTTTACAGCCACAACCACAACCACATTCAATAGCCACAGCCATACCCACAGCCACAACCACAACTACAGCAATAGCCACAGCCATACCCACAGCCACAACCACAACTACAGCAATAGCCACAGCCATACCCACAGCCACAACCACAGCAATAGCCACAGCCATACCCACAGCCACAACCACAACTACAGCAATAGCCACAGCCATACCCACAACCACAACCACAACTACAGCAATAGCCACAGCCATACCCACAGCCACAACCACAACTACAGCAATAGCCACAGCCATACCCACAGCCACAACCACAACTACAGCAATAGCCACAGCCATACCCACAGCCACAACC
>NW_014578332.1:87617-92803 GCF_000485595.1 Priapulus caudatus
GTGTGTGTGTGTGTATGCGCGGTGGCCTCCGCCTGCCAGCCCTTATCTTTCGCGCCCGCTTTCTCTCTCTCGCGTTTTATCGTTTTCATGCTCTCCCTCTCTCGCGCTCTCTCTCCCCCCCTCTCTCGCGCCCGCTCTCTCTCCCCCCTCTCTCTCTCGCTTTCACGCCCTCCATTTCTCTCTTGCTAGCCCTCTCTGATTCTCCGGTATTCCATCTCGCTCCGGCGGTACTTATTGGCTGCTAAAGTTGTTTACCTAAACACCACTGCCAGTGTGCGCTTTCAAATAAACAGCGTATTCGTCTGTCGATTGTCAGCGCTGTGGGGCGATGAGCGAGACGACATGAGCTATGGGTTTATGATGTGGAGAGATAAGCAAGAGGATACGAACGATCAGTTATATAGCGATATGTACAGATGAAGGAGAGGATACGAATTATCAGTTACTGAAATTGAAAGAGGATGGGGAGGTGAGGGAGAGAGAGAGAGAGAGGGAAAGTGACGACCCCACACACAAGCAAGCAAACAAACAAACAAACAGAGAGCGAGAGAGAGAGAGAAAGAGAGAGAGAGAGAGAGAGAGAAAGAGAATGAGAAAGAGAGAGAGAGAGGAGAGAGAGAGAGAGGGGAGAGAGAGAGACAGAGAGAGTGAGAGAAGAGAGAAGAGAGCGGAGAGGAGAGAGAGAGAGAGTGTGTGTGTGAGTGAGAGAGAGAGAAGAGAGGGAGAGTTGTTTAGCGACATGATGAGATGAGGGACGATACAGATATATATATATATATATATGTATATATATATATATGTATATATATATAAATAATGAAATAAAAAAATATAATATTCGTATTAGGATTCTACTATGCAAATCGCAGCATTACAACAGCGTGAACTATTATGAGTCACTATACTCACGACCGCCTGTCTAAGCGGCTGCGTCTCTCTCCCCACAACCGACTCAACAGTTGATATACTAAACAGTTCGCTACACAGTGGGCCGACATAAGCGCCTTGTTTGTGTTTCCTAACCCCAGCTGATACTCTGTTGACGGCAGTTATACGCGTACACGTGCGGTCGGGTTGCACGGCGGTGTAAGCACCTCTCGCATCGCGCGCTGTGTTCGTCTGCGCGCGGGCTATTCACGTTCACTTGTCACTCCCCAGGGAGATGAAACGCGTCCACGCGAGTTTAGGCAGTGGTCCGTTCTAACACCCGCCTCCTCTTCCTCCCCGGTCCCCTCCTCTTTAACGCCTCCTCCTCCTTCTTCTCCTCCTCCCCCTGCTCCTCGGTCTCTTCCCCCACCCCACCCACCACCTTTTCATCCTCCAACACCCACTGTAAAAGACCTCCTATAAAACTCATCCTATAATGTAAAATTAACTCTTCTACCAACATCCATACTGCGACCGTGACCGCCGCTCTACCCCTCCTCCTTCTACGCGATGCTGATGAGAAGGGTGGAGAGCTAGCATAGGGAGTACGTGGGGGACGGTGCGGCGCGTAGCACTAATAGCAACATGAGGGTCGGGTTGCCTTGAAAAGCCTACACAGAGTAAACTGCGCCAAGATCTGCCTATCGTCACCGTCATCAGTCAAATGAATAACAACATCACCGCCCCTCGTGACGACTCGCTGAACTAGATCCATACCTCTGGTAGCCATCTTATTGTAGCAGATACGATAGCAGCCAAAGTCACAATGTGCGCGGAGCAAAATAGTATACGGAACAACACTGAATGAACCAGAATGAATCAAAAAGCTGGACGTCAGGTTAATAGAACACCAACCAAATCAGAAACTTGAAGTTGAAGAATTGACCTGAATCTATATAGCATGTACAGAGTGATAGAGAGGAGCAGGGAAGGCATGGAAAGCTTGGGCGGAAAGCAACTTAGTATATAGAGAATGTGATGGGGGATACTCCGAGCTGTCATCGTGAAGGAGGCTGCGTGTGCTTACGTCACGTGACAAGGCGGTATTGCGTCACGCCCGATGTCAGCGCCCTCCCACGACGACATCTCAGCACACCGGCTATTGATGACGCAACTAGTGGCGTGGGCCGTGACGCAATCGCTGACGCAACCGCCGACGGTGCGACGACATTCGACGAATCCCCTGACGTCTCCACCGTGCCCGCAGCGCGTGTTCGTCTCCCTGTGTGTACCGGGCCGGTTGTAGGGTGTCCGCGGCACAGGATTGCGAACGGAAGGCGAGGATAAACCCGCTACACGCGCGGGGCTGGACACGACCGCCCGCCGCGACGGTGACGTCACACGCGCTGACGTCACACACACACACACACACACACACATATACACACACACACACACACCACCCGCCGTGACGGCAGACGACCGACACGAGTTATTTGTTGTGCGGACTTCAACGCTAAACCCTTCACGGACTCCCCGCCACGACGCGCGCTGCCCCTCTGACGGACCGCCAGGCTTAGAGCCAGATGACCCGACACGCCGGGAAGCCGCATGTAGCGTCGCCTGTCTGGCCACAGCTGACCAGAGAGCGGCAGCGCTGACCGCTGATGCGATGCAGAGATGCCGCTGGATGCGACCATAGTTAGTAGAGGGAGACTAGACTAGAGGTCTCCCTCTACTAACTGTGATGCGACGAGGTTCGCGAGGCCTTGGCGAGATAGCAAGGATACTGGATGCATGCGCAGTCGGGTGGCTAATTATTGTATGCTCGACAGACTGACAAGCATTCTTTATTCTTCTCAGCGCCCCTTGCATCTCGATCTACTTCTAGCTCGATCTGCACTTCTTTTCCCGCGTTTCTTGGCCTATCTCTGTCAGTCTCTCCCTCCTCTCTGTCGCAGCAACAACAACAGCAGCAGCAGCAACAGCAGCAGCAGCAGCAGCAGAACCACCATCACCACCACAGGCAATCGCAGCAGCAGCAGCAGCAGCAGCAGCAGCAGCAGCAAAATCAACAACAACAACAACAACAACAACAACAACAACAGCAACAAAAGCAGCAGCAGAAGAAACAACAACAACAACAACAACAACAACAACAACATCAACAACAGCAGCAGCAGCAGCAGCAGCAGCTACAGCTACAGCAGCGGTATAGGATAATTTCGGCATTTTACCTGTGAATTGGCCGACAATTTGGCGACGAGGTTCACGAACAGGGGACGCTTCTATCGGTCAGACGATCGGCAGGCGATTACGGGATCGCGGCGGCCGTAAATGGTCAGCGCACAATGGCGTGCTGTGTGGCCCGCCTGCGATGACCAGCGGCCGACGTAATTCGGCCACTTATCGTATAAAGTTGTTGGCCGTCAGTCGGTTCCGCCTGGCCGATTAAGACACAGCTTATAGGGCCGGTGCAGGGAGCTTATAAGAGCGACGAAGGTAGATTATAAGCGCCGATGCCTATCGCCTCAGCGGCCGCCTCCTGGTATCGATGCCGGTTGCTTCGCATCTTTTTCTGTTTAAGATATAACGCGTTTAGCGCTACTGGATGACGCTCTCTCTCTCTCTCTCTCTCTCTCTCTCTCTCTTTCTATCTCTCTTCCGCTCTTTCACGCTCTCTCTCTCTATCTTCCTTTCCTCTGTCTCTCACTCGCGAGATCGCTTCATTCTCTATTATGTTTCTCTAATCGGAAATTCCGTATTCATGTCTGAGTCTCCATGATGTGTACACGAATAAAAGCTGCGCATTGTGTTGATTCTCTGCAGCGCATTGTCGCAGCCGTCCCCGATGAACCCCTGAACAGTGTTTGTATTTAGAATTCTAAAAAAAAGTCCGCGCTAATACATGCGCTTACCTACTAAGTCGATTTCCATGTAGCTATAATTATGCAGGCATAAATATTCCAGGAGATTTTGCCCGTAATCGGATTATAAAACATCAATGGTTCGCCGGACATACCGGCGGGGACGTGACCCGAGAATTAAACACGTGCGGCCGACGTCGCGCCGACGCCACAATGGCATTTAATTGGAATGGATATGAACATACAATTGAATGAAATGACGTGTTTCGTCATTCATATCCGAGTTATTTCTCAGCAGCAACTTCTCGCTACGTCGTCACGTCTGCCACTGTGTGATCTATCCTTACACAACCTTCCTGCTACCTTTGCTTCACATAGCGACATTTACCTATACCTAACGAGAGTATCCTAGCCGAAGAAAGATGAATTATGGTGATCGTTTAGTCTAACTGTCGACTTGTATGCTGCTTAATGCCATCTGCTCTTCTCTCAGTTTTTCTCATTCACTCTCCTAGCTTCTCTCTCTCTATCTGTGTGTCCGTGTGTGCGTGTGTGTGTGTGTGTGCGTGTGTGCGCGTGCGTGTGCGTGTGCGTGTGCGTGTGCGTGCGTGTGTGTGTTGTGTGTGTGTGTGTGTGTGTGTGTGTGTGTGTGTGTGTGTGTGTGTGTTGTCGTGTGCCCCCGGGGCCGTCTCTCTCTCTCTCTCTCGTCGCTCCCGCGGTGTTAATAGCGACATCGTTAGCGGGGCGGAGCACTCACACTTTACAACTATCTCACTCTCTCTCTCTCTCTTTCTTCTCCACCACCCCTCCCCCTCCCCCTCTCTCGCTCGTTCACAGATCAAAACACATATTCCTGCAGTGCCCGTACGTATTATCATCTTAGCGCATCGACTTTACGAGGGCGTGGATAAAGGCTGTGGCGAGTACGCTGTGCTGGAGAGGCTGGAAAGGCTGGAAAGGTTGGAAAGGCTGGAAAGGCTGTGGCACAAACGAGTTCAAAGAGTGCGGTCTCCCTCCCGCACCCGCTATTTCAGTGGTAATCCACCGCTTGCTTCGCTGCTGGGGTTCGTGACGGCGGGAGTGCTGCCGTGGAGCCGCATGTCTCAGCTGAGACGCATGTCGCTGCATGTCTCAGCTGAGACGCATGTCGCTGCATGTCTCAGCTGAGACGCATGTCGCTGCATGTCTCAGCTGAGACGCATGTCGCTGCATGTCTCAGCTGAGACGCATGTCGCTGCATGTCTCAGCTGAGACGCATGTCGCTAATGAGATCTACGGAGTTGCTACGTTCTGATTAAGTCGATTGTAGCTAACGAACTAGCTTCTAACGGACCTGCCTTCCCTAATCACTGCTATCCAAATAACCTCTCTCTCTCTCTCTATTTCCCTCTCCTCCCCCCTCTCTTTCTCTCCCTCTCTACCCCTCTTTCTCTCTCTCTCTCTCTCTCTCTC
>NW_014578332.1:93240-94457 GCF_000485595.1 Priapulus caudatus
GAGATAGAGGGGCAGAGCGAGAGTGTGAGAGAGAGAGAGAGAGAGAGAGAGAGAGAGAGAGAGAGAGAGAGAGGGAGAGAGACTGAGAGGTGAGAGAAACTAGTATAAGAGCGAAACTAGGTAGCGATAGCAAAAGCGGCCCAGATGAGAGAGAGAGAGGGATCGAGAGCGCTCAGGTGAAGGGGATAAGCCTTGTTATCCCAGCGCTGCGATAAAAGACCCCCGCCACGGCCCCGTGCCTGCTGCAGTGTCTGTGACCGCCTGCTCACACGCGCATACCAGTGAAGCAGGCGAACATTGAGAAGGGTTGTGGCCTACGGTGTTTGTGTAGCCAACGGGTTGAGCGTGACTCCACAGACGACATTGTGCGCGCGTCCCGCGTGTGTGTATGTGCGTGAGTCTTTACGCAGCATGCGGAATTTCGTAGTTTCCTAGAATTTCGGCGAGTAGGTGTTACCCGCGCTCCATGTTACCCTCATATCCCCGTCGGTATATGACTCTCTCTCACACCGTGACCTCTTTCCCACTCACGCTCTCTTTCGCGCTCCCTCTCACGTTCTTGCTCTCTCTCACCGTGACCTCTTTCACACACACACTCTTAGAGAGAGAGAGAGACTCTCTCTCTCTCTCTCTCTCTCTTCTTCTCTCCCTCTCTCTCTCTCTCTCTCTCTCTCTCTCCTCCTCTCTCTCTTTATATCTACCTTTTTATTGGTCCACTTTTCTCTTTCTCCGCAGCTATCATCATTCCTCTCTCTTTGCCCCTCTGCACTATCCTCTCTTTCCCTCCCTCTCTCTATCCCCCCTTTCGTTCACTCTCTTTCCCTTTCGCTCTCCCCACCGCCCTATCTCTAATCCTTATGCACGTATTCATAAGGAACTATCATCCCTTCTACCTTTCTCTCTATCTCCCTCGCTCTCCCTCTCTCCTGTGGACCCATGATTTACTGACTCGCCGACTTGTGCTCATGATTCGTGAAGTATGCGTGTATAACAGCATATAACACTTTCCGGATAGAAAAACAGCACGTCTATTCAACACGAAATACAGCCCTCCGCTGGCAGCTATAGCTAGTTAGCTCATTCTGTTTCTCCGCATCTATAACTAGTTATACTCTCTCCCACTCTCCTCTTCGCTTCTCCACAATTTCTCTCCCAGCTCTCCTCTCTCTCTCTCTCTCTCTCTCTCTCTCTCTCTCTCTCTCTCTCTCTCTCTCTCT
>NW_014578332.1:95875-96409 GCF_000485595.1 Priapulus caudatus
GTGATATAAAGCCAGTAGCTATCTCTTACTGAGTGATATAAAGCCAGTAGCTATCTCTTACTGAGTGATATAAAGCCAGTAGCTATCTCTTACTGAGTGATATAAAGCTAGTAGCTATCTCTTACTGATTGATATATAGCTTGTAGCTATCTCTTACAGAGTGATATAAAGCCAGTAGCTATATCTTACTGAGTGATATAAAGCCAGTAGCTATCTCTTATTGAGTGATATAAAGCTAGTAGCNCGCCAGTAGCTATCTCTTACAGAGTCATATATTGCTAGTAGCTATCTCTTACAGAGTGATATATAACTAGTAGCTATCTCTTACAGAGTGATATATAGCTGGTAGCTATCTCTTACAGAGTGATATATAGCTAGTAGCTATCTCTTACAGAGTGATATATAGCTAGTAGCTATCTCTTACGGGGTGATATATAACTAGTAGCTATCTTTTACAGAGTCATATATTGCTAATAGCTATCTCTTACAGAGGTGATATATAGCTAGGCAGCTATCTCTTACAGAGTGATATAA
>NW_014578332.1:100779-106280 GCF_000485595.1 Priapulus caudatus
GCTATCTCTCACAGGGTGATATATAGCTAGTAGCTATCTCTTACAGAGTGATATATAGCTAGTAGCTATCTCTCACAGGGTGATATATAGCTAGTAGCTATCTCTTACAGAGTGATATATAGTTAGTAGCTATCTCTTACCGAGTGATATATGGTTAGTAGCTATCTCTTACTAGGTGATATACAGCTAATAGCTATCTCTTACAGGGTGATATATGGTTAGTAGCTATCTCTTACTAGATGATATATAGCTAGTAGCTATCTCTTACAGGGTGATATATGGTTAGTAGCTATCTCTTACTAGATGATATATAGCTAGTAGCTATCTCTTACAGAGTGATATATAGTTAGTAGCTATCTCTTACAGAGCGATATAACGCTAGTAGCTATCTCTTACTAGATGATATAAGCTAATAGCTATCTCTTACAGAGTGATATATAGCTAGTAGCTATCTCTTACATAGCTACTAACCATATATCACCCTGTAAGAGATAGCTACTAGCTATATATCATCCACTCTTACTGGATGATATATAGCTAGTAGCTATCTCTTACTGGATGATATATAGTAAGAGATAGCTACTAGCAGGGTGATATAAAGCTAGTAGCTATCTCTTACAGAGTGATATATAGTTAGTAGCTATCTCTTACAGGGTGATATATGGTTAGTAGCTATCTCTTACTAGATGATATATAGCTAGTAGCTATCTCTTACAGGGTGATATACAGCTAATAGCTATCTCTTACAGAGTGATATATGGTTAGTAGCTATCTCTTACAGCTACTAGCGATATATCATCTTATCTCTTACTGGATGATATANATATATATATATATATAACCTGTAAGGTCGCATATAACAAACAGGATTTACAAGATGGATGAACGAATAACACGTTTTCTTCTGTTCCCCTTTACGCAGCAGTTTTAATCGTCAGTTGAAATATCACGTGGCATCGTATTTATCTTATGAAATATGGCACTTGCAGAGTCGAGCCACTCGATCCTGTAATTAATACCCCAGCAATGCACACAATAGATAAATCGCTACGGTGCGACCAACAATCACACTGCCATTATGCTGCTCTACAATGCATTAAATTCTTGACAGCAGATATTATATTTGCAACGTGCACGCAATGCGAGAGCAATATAAATTTTTAAAATTCAGAATCGCTCCCGCGGTCGGGATAACCATCCATTCCAATCTAATTCATTAATCATTTTTGAATAAATATTACATTTCAGGTTAGGAAGTCTGTTTGCGCGCCCGCGACGCACGCGCTATGCAAATAAACTAACGAATCATTTCAAACGTCAAATTATTATTGATTGGCTGCCGTAATGATGACGAACGAGGGGCTGATACCAGCGCCGCTGGTTTTTGTTCGACAAAGCTCTGAGTAGACGTTGAGAGCGATCATCTCCCTGAATCAAGATGAATTCATTTAACGAATCAGGGAACGTTGTAATAATGCGCCGCATAGCTGTGCTGTGAGACCGCGCGTCTGCGTGCCGCGGGCAGCTGAGCTAGCCGGCCAGCTGCTTACGTACATGCATGCACCCCTCCCGTCTCTACATACATCCCCGCGTCCGTTACAGACGCCGCTTTACAATTCCACGCGTTTGTGTGTATCGTCTACGCGTATGATACATTTGTGCACGAATAAATGTTTGTGCAAATCATTTCTCGGGAAGGAAAATTTTTAGCGATTTGTTTCTTGTGCGTCGCGGCGTATTATCCGGAATATATTAGAGTGAGTAAACATTTTATAATACATGTGACGAGACAGTTATACCGAGATATCTATATCCTGGAGCATCGAGAGAATTTTATTTATTTAATTTTATATTATCAAGTGTACATAATAGAGATCTCTATTATGCACTCTTGATATTATGTATTTATGTAAAGTAATTGCTATTTATTTTATGTATATATGTCATATTAAATTAATTGGTTAAATTGATTCATTTTGTATGTATTTGTTGTATATATACATACATACTTATATACATACATACTTACATATATATATATCACACACACACACCCATATTTATATTTATATATATTATGCAAACGCGATATTAATACTGCCTTGCATATGGCGCCATCTACATGGCAAATGGTGCCGCGCTACGATTACGTAATAGGCAGTGCATCATACGTGTGCGCGTGTTTGTGTGTGTGCGTCGCCGAACTTTCGCGTATTGCGTCGGTATAGACGTCGGCGAGTTTTCACCGACGGCGACGCAACGCGCGGTGCGAGCATAGGCGCACGTATGCGCTTATATTCGGCTCTCCCTATACTCCCGCTTATCATTCCATCGCTTCCGCTCGCAACACGAATAGAAGAGCGACCTGCTCCGCCCCGATGTGTCAATCAGGGCGGTGGGCGTGGCGTGTGCCAGCGTGCCGAGCGTGGCGCGAGCGCACCCGCGCACATGTTAACAAGAGCTGCTATTGGTTGCCCGCCACCGAGCTGTCATGTTTACCGGTTTCATGCTGGCGCTGACGTGCTCGGACATCTTGTAACTTTATGTATTACATGGAAATGCTTGGTCGCAGTTTTTTGATCAGCTTAATTTGGTGAACGAACGTCGGTCGTTGTGATTTACATGAGAGGAGCAGAAGCGCGCGAGCGAGACAGAGAGACAGAGAGATAGAACGAGAGAGCAGACGACGAAAGCGCGACCGTCGTACCACGCCGAAGCGCGTATTTGCATAATAGCTGCATCGTTAGTTGAGGGGAGCCGCACTTCGGACTGCAGCTATAGAGGCATGCCGTGCGAGCAGTGGCGACGCAGCTAATTCCCACATCTGTGAGAGCCTCGAGGAACCGAAAGAGGAGAAATCCCTACGAGAAGGAGGAGGAGGAGGAGGAGGAGGAGGGACAGTGAACGTGCGAGGGAAGAATAGCATCTTCGTTAGCATCCATCATCGTCGTCGTCGTTACGATGACGACGTTTCCACAGTTTCCCTATCCGTTTCCAGCAAGCTCGGCGACGTCTCAGGTGAGCACGGCATCTTGTGTATAGTCTCTCACCGCTTTCTTCTCTCTCTCTCTCTCTCTCTCTCTCCGCTTTCGCCTTCTCCGGTTGCCGCACGCACGGCTGCTGGACATAAAATATGCATGCACGCAGACGCTATATGCACGTACATACTACGTGTGAAGTCGACACGGCAGCTCAGCCGAGATTACGCTATAGCCGTGTCCAGGCCAGTCGCTACTTCAAAACGTCTTCTTTCTTATTTATATATCGAAACTAATATGTGTATATATTTTGTAGCTGTGTATTGGAGAAATTAATGATTATAATATATAAATATGCAAATAAAAAATACCTAGTTAGGTACATTAATATGTAATTTTATAATTTAAATATTTGTTATGTATAATATCTATTACATATACATGCGTGCGATCGCGATAGGTAGAGGGAAAGGGGGAGATGGAAGTAAATAGAAAGGAAGAGGGGACGAGCAAGCGAGAGACGGAAGTTAGGGAGAGAGGGCCGAGGACAGAAAAAAGAAAAGTGCTCAGTAGCTACAGTTGTGTAATCGCTTCTGAGAGTTGAACCGTTGTTGTGACTCGTTAGCTGCTTGCTAACAAGTCGTACGTCTGCCCTGCGGACACACGCACGCACGCACGTACCTTCCCCCACACACATACATACATACATACATACATACATACATACATACATACATACATACATACATACATACATACATCACCATCCACCAGATGTATGCATAAATTAGTGCAATGCCTTTATGCAAGGGCATGTGTTAAAATATAATAACCCGCCATGCTCGTAATGACAGAGCGCAATATAGAACCCTATATATATAGTATCAGTATTCGTAGGCAAAAATTTGCGAACGACATTGAATAATTCCCCGATATATTTTCCGATTAAAACGCATTCTAAGTAAGACGAAGGGCGAGAGAGCACATCACAGAGCGGGGAAGAGCGAAGGTGAGGGAGAGGGAGGGGGAGGGGGAGAGACCACACTGTCCGGCACGCACTGACAGACTGGCCGGCGGCGGATTGCGCTGGCTGCTGTGGTGACAGAACCTCTGTCTACACACAGGTCTATATTTCAAGCGCGGAATAAAGGCAGTGGTGCGTGAGTCACAACGGCAAACACTGTAGCGGTGCGCGTGGGGCGCGAGTATGGCGCTAGAGCCGTAAATTACCATCAAGCCTGTTACTCCGCTGACGCTGACTCCGCCGTGCGCATGTCCCTACGTCTTTTGAACCGTGTGTCACTCCAACCAGCCATATATTCATCCATCAATCCATTTATCCATCCATCCATCCATCCATCCATCCATCCATCCATCCATCCATCCATCCATCCCAATCCATGCCATCCATGCCTCCATTCATCCATCCATCCATCCATGCCATACCATCCATCATCCATCATCCCATCATCCATGCCATCCATTCCATCCATCCCATTCCCAATGCCATCCATCCCATCATGCCATCATCAATCCATCATCCATCCATCCATACCATCCATCCATCCATACCATCCATGGCATCCATGCCATCCATCCATCTCCATCCATCCATCCATCCATCCATGCCATGCCATCCATCCATCCATACCATCCATCCTCCCATCCATCCATTCATCCATCCATCCATCCATCATTACCTCATCCATCATCCATCCATACCATTCCCATCCATCCATCCTCCATCCATCATGCCATCCATTCCATCCATCTATCCAATCCATCCATCCAATCTTTTCATGTCCGTCGATTCCATTCATTCTATCCTGGCAGCGGCCGGAGGTAGAACATACCATCGTTTTTGTCATTATGTACGAATGTTTTAATGTTAAACTCGTAAACATGCCAGATGTGCAATAATGGCAGCAGCAGCAGGCAGCAAGCAGCAGGCAGGACGGCGGCGGGCCGGCCCGGCGGCGCGCTCGCCAGCAGCAGCAAGTAGCGGCGGCGCAGTAGTATAGTAGGCAGCAGCAAGTAGACCCGGGCGGCCGGCAGTAGTATCGTAGGGCAGGGCCAGCAGCGCAGCAGCAGCAGCAGCAGTAGAAGCAGCTAGCAGCAAGGCAGAGCAGCCAGCAGTGCAGGCAGCAGCAGCAGGCAGGGCCAGTAGGAACAGGGCAGCAGCAGCAAGCCAACGCTCGCGGTATCGAGCTGGCGAAATACTGTGATTTCCGGCAGCGGTGTTGACGCGCCGCGTAACTAGCCGGCATTGTTAGAAGCAGTTAATGATTGTGACGCGGCGCCGCTCGGTAGGCGGAACGCTGATTATCATCTGCTAGGCATGCATTCGCGGCGAAATGGCGAGCGGCCACCCGCACGACACTCCTCCATGCATGTTGTTTTTTATAGGCTAACATAATATACTTTTTTGTTATTTATCTATGCTATCTTATCCTAATCTATCTATCTAACATTCTACTCTATCTATCTATCTATCTATCATCTATCTATTCTATCTTCTATCTA
>NW_014578332.1:117605-118110 GCF_000485595.1 Priapulus caudatus
GAGAAAGAGGAGGGGGGGGGAGAGCTATAGAGGGTGACACGTACAGGAAAAAACAGGTCCCCTCCACGCGCTTGGCTGCTATCAGCTGTACGATGGTCCTATCAGTTGACATTTGCAAGGACGTGTTGTTGAGCATGAATACATGCATGGGCCGGCTGCGAGCACACGACGCACTAACAGTGCAAGTGTACCCATCCTACATACATGTCTACCGCTCTCATGACGATAACCACGCATTCACACAGTGAAGTAAGAGACGAGGGACCTGTCTTACATATCATTCCATCCTGTCACTTTTTTCTTCCGCACTCACTCTTTTTAACTGCATCACTGCCACCTATCTTTTTTTATCTGTTACTCCGTTTCTTTCTATCTATAACAGTCCACACCCTCTCTCTTTCTCTCTCTCTCTCTCTCTCTCTCTCTCTCTCGCTCTCGCTCTCTCTCTCTCTCTCTCTCTCTCTCCTTTTCCCATTTCTCTCCCTCTCCCCTCCCTCTCCCTCTC
>NW_014578332.1:118889-121389 GCF_000485595.1 Priapulus caudatus
GCACGCACGCACGCACGCACACACACACACACACACACCCACACACACACACACACACACTGACAAAATGGCAGTGTGTAGTTGCGACGGCGGAATACAAAACGCCTCGTTTCTCTCGCTGCTCGCCCTTCACGTTTGGACGCCATAAATTTTGTCAGATGACGTCTCTATCAATGCGCCATCACGTGACGCCGCCCATGCGTTGCTGGCAGCGATCAGAGTCGAGCGGGAGAGCGAGAGAGAGAGAGGGCGAGAAAGGGAGAAAGAGCGAGGAAGAGAGTGAGAGAGAGAGCGAGGGAGAGAGCGAGAGAGAGAGAGGCGAGATAAGGGAGAAAGAGCGTAAAGAGAGTGAGAGAGGAGCGAGGGGAGGCGAGAGACGAGAGAGAGGCGAGCGAGAGAGGAGAGAGAGAAGAGAGAGCAGAGAGGAGAGAGAGAGGATGAGAGAGAGATGGGGAAAGGGAGAGAAGAGCGCGAGGAGGGGAGAAAGGAGAGGGAGGGAGAGTGGCAGAGAAAGGGGAAAAGAGTCGAAGAGAGGAGAGTAGAGAGCAGAGAGAGAGAGAGAGAGAGAGAGAGAGAGCGAGAGAGAGAGAGAGAGAGAGAGAGAGAGAGGGAGAGAGAAGGGCAGTGAGATTGAGCGAAAGGGGGACTGATACTGGGAGGAAGGAAGTGAGACTAACAGAGAAAGACTGAGTGCAAAATCGTATAGATAAAGAGAGGGAAAGAGCAAGGGAAAGCAAGCGAGCACGCACGCGACAGAGAAAAGGGGAGAGAATCACAGTGAGAGAGGGGCAGAATTAGTGAGCAAGGTGGGCAACGGCGGCGTAGCACCGTAGCACAGCGTAGCACAGCGGCGGATAACTAGGCTGGCGGTCGACATGCATGCATCCTCATTCAAAGCAACTCGGCTCTCTGCTGCATGCAGCGGTGTATCGCGCCAACAAGGAAGAGCCTGTTCATCGCCGACGTCGTCGCGACAATAATAGCGCGAGTGTCCGCGCGCATGTCACCGCGGCTAAGGCAAGAGTTGGCTTGATGCTAAACCCTGGCGCGCCGCAGCGATGTAGGAGGAGGCTAACGGAGGCTGTATGGTTGGTTGGTCACCGCGCCGCCAGTCCCCCGCATCTCGCCTTCATTCACTCTGCGCTGCGTGTATATCTGCGGTGCGAAATACCGAAATACCGGACATGACAGGGATGATAGCAGATGACAGGGCGGAAATGAAAGGCTCGCGTATTATGATGCAGGAATTCACACGGAAGGTGGCGCTTCTCTTCACGTTTATAAACACGTACACCTACACGCACACAAGCATGCGCACGCACATGCACACATATACACGTACACGGAATTAGAGAGAAAGATACACACACACGCGGTGCACACACACACACACCACACATCACACACAACCACACACACGACACACCACACACACACACGACACTACACACACGCACAGCACACATGCACACACACACACACACAATCTACATACACACCACACACACACACACACACACACACACACACACACACACACACACACACACACACAATCACACACACCTAACAGTAACACAGCAGGGACGGGGCTGAAACGTGCTCATAACGTGGGTTGGGGGGGGGTCGCTCTATGCATAGTTGGGGTGGAGCATACTGTTGGATATTAGGAACTGCGGCCTGCCATGGCAATGGTGAGAGGTATGAGAAGCGTGTTTGCTGTTGCCAACGAAGCGTAGAGTGAGCTCAGTGGAACATTTGGGCCACGATGAAAACTCCTATGCCGGCTGAGTTGTCCTAACGACATAATAAACTTCCGTGTTGAAGCAAAATATGCGATGTAACTATGCGAACGATGAGGTATATAAGTGATAACGGTTGAATGACGAAATAAATACATACATATACATCATTAAATTGTTAACTAACTTACTGAGTAACCCATGTAAATAAATGAACGATTACTTGAATGAATGAATGAATGAATCAATAAATGAATAAATAAATAATTAAATAAATTCTAAACCTATGCGTTTTTGAATAAACGAGTAATCAATATTAATAATAATAAAGAATAATAGATTATTATAATTTTATAAATAATTAAATAAATAAATAAATAAATAAATATNTGACGTGTAAGGTTGTGTGATGCTGTGAGGTCCACGGCAGGACAGAGGGATGACGTGTAAGGTTGTGTGATGCTGTGAGGTCCACGGCAGGACAGTTGCCGCTGGTTACTAACGTCCGCAGTATTATATCATGTCTAGAACAGTGAACACTGTGGACTGCTACTATTGTGTGTGCGTGCGTGGGTGGGTGCGTGCGTGCGTGCGTGCGTGTGCGTGGCTGGGTGGGAGGTTGAACGTGCGTGTGCGTGCGTGCGTGGGGGGGGGTGTGCGTGTGCGTGTGCGTGTGCGAGTGCGTGTGCGTTGGCGTGTGCGCGCGTGCGCGTGTGCGTGCGTGCGCGTGTGTGTGTGTGTTCCGCTCTCTCCTATTC
>NW_014578332.1:126389-127650 GCF_000485595.1 Priapulus caudatus
GAGTGTTCCCCATATTGGAGCGGCACAATGCTCCATTATTTCTCCGTAAGGACCAATAAGCTATATTAACGGCGCTGAGTGGATCGCCCCGCGCCACCTTTCAAATAGCCCTTGCTTTAGTGTGGCGACGGAGCGATGAAATGCACTCGTACTCTCTCCCACCCGCCGCAAATACGTGCCTGCGACGCTCACAATGAAACGCGCTGCACGCAACGCACAAACGCCGCACACCCACGGAACTGCACAACACACACACACACACAACACACACAGCACACACCACACACACCACACACACACAGCACCACCACTCCCCCCACACAGCACCACCACACTACACACACAACAACTACACACAACACACACCCACACCGCGCAGCGCGCGCACACACACACACACCACACACACACATCACACACGACACACATCACGCACGCACAGCACGCACAGGCCGCACTCACGCACGCCCGCACGCAGCGCATGCCGCAACGCACGGCATGCACGCACGCCACGCACGCGCAGCACAGCACGCACGGTGCACGACGCAGCACGCACGCGCACTTACGAGCACGCACTGCACGGGCACGACCACACACACACACACACCACACCAACACCACACACCCACTGCAAATGGCAGTTGTAGTTGCGACGGGCGGTATACAAACGCCTCAGTTCTTCGCTGCTCGCCTTGACGTTTGGACGCCATAAATTTTTGTCAGATGAGTCTCTATCCAATGCGCCATCACGTGACGCGCCATGCTGCTGGCAGAGATCAGAGTCGAGCGGGGGAGAGGAGAGATGGGGAGAAAGGAGAACAGAGCGAAGGAAGAGTGGAGAGAGAGAGGGAGGGAGAGAGCGAGAGAGAGAGAGGGCGGAAGAAAGGGAGAAAGAGCGATGGAGAGAGAGTGAGAAGAGAGGCGAGGAGAGTAGGCGAGAGAGAGAGAGAGGGCGAGGGAGAGAGAGGAGAAGAGAGGAGAAGAGAGAGAGAGAGAGAGAGAGGGGGGGAAAGGGGAGGAGGGAGGGGAGAAAGGAAGGAGGGAGAGGAGAGAAAGGGAAAGGAGAAAGAGAGAGAGAGAGAGAGAAGAGAGAGGAGAGGAGAGCGGAGAGAGAGAGAGAGAGAGGAGAGAGAGAGGGAGAGGAAGGGCGTGGATTGAGCGAAAGGGGGCTGATACTGGAGGAAGGAGTAGACTCACAGAGAGACGAGTCAAATCGTATAGGATAAAGAGAGGGAAAGAAGAAGAGGAAGCAAGCGAGCCC
>NW_014578332.1:127675-137645 GCF_000485595.1 Priapulus caudatus
AGGATGAGAAAAACACCAGCCGACGACTCGCTGGTTCGAGAGTAGGCACTGATACTGCTTAATCACTCGTAACTCTACAAGCCTCCACTTCCCCACTCCCGCCGCCCCGCCACCAGCAGAGAAAGCAGATGAACTTCACACCACCACGAGCAACGCTGCGGCGTCTGCAGCAGACGAGTTCCGCTACATGCAGGCGCGCGTTCCGCTCTCACGCGGCGTCTGCATACGCCGCGGATTGTCGCAGCGGCGTTACAGAAACACGCGTTTTTTCAGCCTGCGGTTTATTGCCTGCACGATTTTCGCGGTTATCGCAGCTGGCGCCGAACCGCGGTGTCGCTGCCGCGGCGGCATGAGTGCGGTACGCTGACGACCCCGCGGCGGCATGAGTGCGGTACGCTGACGACCCCGCGGCGGCATGAGTTGCGGGTACGCTGACGACCGCGGCCCGGCATTGGTGCGGTACGCTGACGACCGCGGAGGACGGCCATGAGTGCCGGTACGTGACGACCCCCGACGGCGGCATTTCGAGTGCGGTACGCTAACGACCCCGCGCGGCATGAGTGCGGTACGCTGACGACCGCCGAGCCGGCCATGAGTGCAGATACGCTACGAACACCGCGGCGCTTCGATGTGCGCGTTACGCTGACTGAACCCGCGGCGGCATGAGTGCGGTTTACGCGGGACGCCCCGCGCGCATGGTGCGGTACGCTGAAGACCCGCGGCCCTGGCTATCGAGTGCCGTGCGCCTTGAAGACCCTCGGCGGCATAGCGACGCCACCTCCCTCCCAACCCACCCCAACCCCACCCCAAACCATACTTCACGCGCGTCAACAGATACCGCCTCTGTGCCGTGTGTCACGTCGCGGTGTGAACTCCTGCTCGATATCGCTTTGTACAACAAACAAAGGGTTAAATCAAGGGTATATGAAACCGCTGGGAATAAAGCGACAGCGAAGAGAGAGAGAGAGAGAGAGAGACTATTGAGAGCAGAGAGAGCAGATGGGAACGAGATGAGAGAGATGTGGAGGAGGAGAGGAGGGAAGGAGAGAGAGAGAGAGGGAGAGAGAGATATGGAGGCTGAGAGAGGGTAATGAAAGGAGATGGCGAGTAGGAATGGACGACGGGGGGAGACCGAGAGTGAATGATAGAAAGGTGCGTGAATGATGACGGTCTGTGCGTTGAATGATAGAAGGTTGACGGTGAATGATAGAAGCGTGCGGTGCAATGATAGACGGCTGCGAGTGGGAATGATTAGACGTTGCATGAATGATAGCGATCTGCAGTTGAATATAGACGGTGCGGTGTGATGATAGGGAAAACCCAGTGCGTTGGGAATGATAGATGGGCGTGAATATAGACGGTCATGGAATGATAGACGGGTGCTGTGTGACTGATAGACGGTGCGTACGTGAATGATAAGACGGTGCCGCGGTGAATGATAGACGGGTGCGTGAATGATAGCGGTGCGTGTGAATGATAGGAAGGGTTGTCTCCGTGTTGACTTGATAGAGCGATTGCGTGGAGTATGATAGACAGTGCGGTGTCTAATGCATAGAGGTGCGGTGAATGATAGAAGGTGCGCGTGATGATAGACGCGTTGGCGTGGAATTGATATGTAGAAGGTGCGGTGAATGATAGACGGTGCGGTGAATGATAGACAGTGCGCGTGAATGTAGATGGTGCGCGTGAATGATAGACGGTGGCCGGTGAATATAGCGGTGCGGTGATATGATAGAATGGTGCGTGTGTAATGTATAGAAGATGCGGTGAATGCATTAGAAGGTGCCCGTGACATATAGACTGTGCGCGTGATATGATAGACGGATGCGGTGAATGATTGATCTGTCGCGGTGAATGATAGAAGGGCGCTGTAAATGATAGACGGTCTCTGGTTGTGTGAATTTGATAGGACGGTTCTGTTTCCCCCTACGTTGAATGATAGAAGGTGCGGTGAATGATTAGACTGTGCGTGAATGCATAGAAGGTGCGTGCTGGAGATGCTGACGCTGCGGTGAATGATAGACGGTGCGCGTGAATGATAGACGGTGCGCTGTAATGATAGACGGTGCGGTGAATGATAGCACTTGCGGTGAATGATAGATGGTGCGTCGTGAATTGATAGACTGGGCTGTTGACAGTATAGACCGGTGCGATGTGAAATGATAGAAGGTGCGGTGAATGATAGAAGGTGCGGTAAATGAAAGACGGTGCGCGTGAATGATAGAAAGGTGCGAGTGTGAATGATAGGACGTGCAGGAAGGATTAGACGGTCTGCGGTGAAATTGCCTGACCGTGCCGTAGTCGAATGAATAGAAGGTGCGGCCTGGAATGATAGACGCGTGCGCGTGTGAATTATAGAAGGTGCCGGTTGAATTGATACGACTGATGCAGTGATGATAGAAGGTGCGTGAATGATAGACGGGCGCCGTGACATGATAGAAGGTGCGCGTGAATGATAGAAGGTGCCCGGTGAATTGATAGCGGTGCAGTGAATGATAGAACGGGTGCGATGAAGATAGAGGGGCGCGTGAATGATTAGACGGTGCGGTGAATGCATAGATGGTTGCGGTTGATGATAGAAGCGTGCGGTTGAATGCATAGCGTGCGGTGAAGGTGATAGACGGTGCGGTGAAATTGATTTTTTTTAAAAAAAGAAGCGTGCCGGTGTGATGATAGAAGCCGTGCGGTTGAATGATAGAAGTGCGGTAATGATAGACGGCTGCGGTGAAATGATAGGACTGTGCGGTGAATGATAGACCTTGCATGTGAATGATAGACGGTGCGATGAATGATTAGACGCGCTTGCCCAGTGATGATAGCGGTCTCCTCCTTCCTGCGTGGAATGATAGTATGGATTGGTGAATGATAGAGCGGTTCGCGTGAATGATAGAAGGTGCCGGCTGATGATAAGAAAGGTGCGTAGTGAATGATTAGACGGTGCGGGTAATTATAAGAGGTGCGCGGCTGGAATGATTAGACTGTGCGCGTGAATGATAGAAGGTGCGGTGCAATGATTAGATGGTTCGTGCTTGAATGATAGAACGGTTGCGTGTGAATGAATAGAAGGTCCGGTGAATGATAGCGGTGCAGTGAATGATAGACGGCGCGTGAATGATAGACTGTGCGCTGTGAATGATTAGACGCTGCGGTGAATGATAGACGTTGCGTGTGAATGTAGACGTTGCGGCTGAATGATAGAAGGGCGTGTGATGATAGACGTTGTTGCAGTGAATGATAGCGGCTGCGGTGAATGATAGAAGGCTGCGCGTGAATGATAGAGGTGCGGGGGAATGATAGAAGGTTGCGGGTGAATGATAGACGGGTGCGGTGAATGATTAGAAGGTGCGGTGGAATGATAGAAAGCTGCGCGTGAATGATAGAAGTGCGTCTGTGAATGATTAGAAGGTTGCGATGAATGATTAGACGGTGCGGTGAATGATAGACAGTGCGACGTTGAATGATATGATGGGTGAATGATAACGGTGCGTGAATGTTATGACGCGGCGGTGAATGATAGACGTGCGGTGGAATGATAGAAGGTGCGCGTGAATGATAGACGGTGCGGTGAATATAGGACTGTGCAGTGAATAGATAAAGGTGCGGTTGAATGATATAAGGTGCGGTGAATGATAGACGGTGCGTCCCGTTGAATGATAGCACGGTGCGGTGATGATAGAAGGTGTGGCTGAATGATAGACGGTCGGTGATGATAGACTGATGCATGAATGATAGAAGGTGCGGTGGAAATGAATAGGATGGTGCGATGAATGATACAGACGTTGCGGTGTGAATGATAGACAGTCGAGTGAATGATAGACTGTCGGTGAATGCATAGACGGTGCGGTGACTGATGTTTAGCGGTCGCGGAATGATAGACGTGCCGGTGATGATAGAAGTGCGGTGAATGAGAGACGGTTTGCGGTGAAAAAATGATTAGACTGTGCACGTGAATGATTAGACATGTTGCGGTTGAATGCCATAGAAGGTTCCTGCGGTGAAATGAAGACGGTGCGCGTGAATGATAGACGGTGCGAGTGAATATAGAAGGTGTGGTGAATATGAGACGGGCGTAGAGTAATTGATACGAGACTGTGCAGTGAATGATAGAAGGTGCGGGAATGGATAGAAGGTGCGCGTGAATGCATAGACGTGCGCACGCTGAATGATTTAGACTGTGCGAGTGTATGATAGACAGGTTGCGTCGTGAATGATAGACGCGTGCGTGTAGAATGATAGAGAGGTGCCTGGTGCAATGATAGACGGTGCGGTTGAATGAGAGAAGCGTGCCGGTGAATGCAGAGAAGGTGCGCCGTGAATGATAGAAGGCTGCGCGTGAATGATTGAAGGTGCAGGTGAATGCATATGGAAAGGTGCAGTTGATGATAGAAGTGCGGTGAATGATAGAAGGTGCGGTGAATGATAGATAAGGTGGCGTGCGTGACATGATAGAAAGCGTGCAGTGGAATGATAGAAGGTGGGCGTGAATGATAGACGGTGCGCAGTGAAATGATAAAGGTGCGGCTGAAGGATAGACGGTGCGGCTTGAATGATAGACCCCTGGTGCGACCGTGAATGAATAGAAGGTGCGCTTCCGGTGAATGATAGACGTGCGATGAATGAAGACCGGTGTGGGAATGATAGAAGGTGCGTGAATGATAACGGTGCCCGTGAAATGCATAGACGCGTGCGGTGAATGATAGAGTGCGGTGAATGATTAGACGCGTGCGATGAATGATAGAAGTGCGGGGAATGATTAGAATGTGCGTGAATGATAGAAAGGTGCGTGTGAATGATAGAAAGGTGGCAGCGGAATGATAGAAGGTGCCGGTGAATATTAGAAGGTGCATGTGAATGATAGCAAGGTGTGCGTGAATGATAGACGGTGCCGGTGAATGATAGAAGGTGCGGTGAATGATAGACGGTGCGGTGGAATAGATAGACGGGTGCGGTGAATGATAGACGGTGCCAGTGGAATTGATAGAAGTGCGGATGAATGAGTAGAAGGTCGCGTGAATGATAGAGTGCAGTTGAATGATAGAAGGTGCGGTGAATCATAGACTGTGCGGTGAATGTAGACGGTGCGGTGAATGATAGAAGGTGCGTCTTGAATGATAGAAGGTGCGGTCAATGATAGAAGCGTGCGGTGAATGATAGACGGTGCGATTGACATGATAGAAGTGCGGTAATGATAGGACGGTGCAGTGAATGATAGAAGTGCGGTGAATGATAGAAAGGTGCGTGTCGATATAGACGGTGCGTTGTGAATGATAGAAGGTGCGGGTGAGATGATAGAAGGTGCGCGAGTTGAATGATAGCACCGGTGTGTTGAATGTATAGACGGTGCGTGATGATAGATGTGTGCGGCGTGAATCATAGACTGTGCGGTGAATGATAGGGACGGTGCGATGAATGAGAGACGGTGCGGTGAATGAAAGACTGCTCGGTGAATCATAGCTGTGCGTGTGAATATAGACGGATGTCCGGGTATGATAGCGGTGCGCGTAAATGATAGAAAGCGTAATGCGTGGGCGATGCGATAACGGAAGGAGATGTTATTTCGTTCGCTGGTAGTTGTGCATATATATGTGAATTGTGTGTGCCTGTGCGTGCGTGCTGTGCGTGCGTGCGTAAAGGATCGTGCGATGATGATGAGATATAGTCTAGCTCGGCTGCGTGCGTCTGCGCTTCTCTCTCCATCACCTGATTACAACCTCATTACCGCTTTTATATAATACATGAATATGAGAGTGATTTTCTAATCGAGTCATTGATACTGCCCATTTACTGCGGCGTACGTGTTCTGTTTATTTCCCAACGACTGATTGGCATCATGATCGTCACTCGCGCCATACGTGCTACCGACAATGACGTTCACTCACCGCTCTCTTTCCAAGGCTACGCCGACGACATCCTTCCTTAAGTCGCGACGACAGCGACGGCGCCGTGACGTCACGGGCTCGCAGCGCCCCGTTCACGACGCGTCGCGGAAGAATTGTGGGCGTTATGAAGGGAGATGCTCGCACGAAGAAGCGGCGGCGGCGGCGGCGACCTGTTGGCGATGCGGAGCGAGCGATGCGCGCAGAAGCCAAAGATCTGGTCGCTGGCGACACAGCGACGTCTGACAGCCCGGCCAGCGCGCGCCGGAGCCTGCATCAGCAGCATCAGCAGCCAGCAGCAGCTTCTCTCCCTCCTGCCTCCTCCGTTCCTTGCATCCTCATCATCTCACACAGAGTGGCTTTCTTCGCGGCGGCCGTGGCCATGATGCAGGCGGTTCATGCAGCGCGGCGGCTACCGCTCACGGCATCGCTTCCCATAACGGCGGCGAACCCGCCTCACGGGCGCGCACACCCATCATGCCGCCGATGATGTCACGCGCTGCACCCTCACAAGCGTCAGACTGACACCGCGCAACGAACACCGTCGCAGGTCTGAGCCGTGCCACCTCGGCGCTGCAGAGAGAACTAGCAAAAGCAGTCGCCGTCCAGTAGCAGTAGCTCGTCAAGGTCCAGTCGTAAACGTGAGCAAAACAGTGTGTGTCGTGCGCGCGCGTGTGGTGTGCCGCGTGTGTGTGTGCGCGCAGTGTGTGTGTGTGTGTTGTGCGCGCGTGTGCCTGGCGTGCGCGGGTGTAGTGAATGTGATGTTTTGTGGCGTTGGCCAGAATTGTTAGCGCTTATCCCATAGCTCAGTTTCTCTGCTCCTCCACGAACACTCCTCACAACACGTCCTTGTCTTCTCATTCTCTCTCTCTCTCTCTCTCTCTCTCTCTCTCTCTCTCTCTCTCTCTCTCTCTCTCTCTCTCTCTCTCTCTCTCTCTCTCTCTCTCTCTCTCTCTCTCTCTCTCTCTCTCGTCTGTCTGTCTTCTCTCTCTCTCTCTCTCTCTCTCTCTCTCTCTCTCTCCCTGTCTGTCTCTCTGTGTGTGGCTTCTTCGCCTGCTAACGATAACCGTGTCACCCTCTCACCACCTTTGCTCTTACCTAAACTGTTTACTGCTCAACTGAAAATATTCCCTACCATTTTGATCGTTGTCACCCTCTGCCCTGCGTGAGACCTTGCTCGTATAACGCACACATCATTTGCTTCTAGCGCACGTATCTCCCCCCAGTGCCTCGCAAAACATTCTACCGTCAGGCCGACAAACAACGCAGCGGGTAATACGCGACGGCGAAAGAGTTAAAATTAAGCTGACACGTTGACATGGCAGTCGGAGGCGGAAGCCGCTGTAACGGAGAGAGGAAGCCAGCACAAATTGCCACGGCGCTCTCCCTCGCTCGCGCGCACGCACGCACGTATGCACGCACGCGAGCGAGCTTGACAGACCAGGTGCCAGCCAACAACGAGAGGATAGATTGGAATTAAAACCGGGGCAAGGCGACGTGGGGAGCGAGCGAGACGCAGTTATTTTAACTCCTTACTCCGGCTGAGTAAACGCGGGTGGCGATTGTGTTTGGATCACGGACGGTGGGAGTGGTGGGGGAGCCGCGGCGCGCGTGAGCCGACAGTTGCGGCAAAGAGCTTAGCGGCGACCAACCAGGCTTGTTGACTTTGCTTTGTTTTCGCCCGCTTTACTGTAAACAGGCGGGTATAGTAGGCCGGGCGCTGGTACATGGGTGGCTGTGCACAATCATGTGAGAAACTGCGAATGAGTTACACGCACACACGCACACACGCAGGCACGCACGGATGCGTGCATGCATACAAGCTCCCGCACCTCACCGTTTAAAACTTGAAACAAAAATTAACTGCAGGTGTGTTTGTCTAAGAAAGAAAGAGAGCAAGCGAGAGCAAGAGGAGATCGAGAGGCGAGGAGAGAGCGCGCAAATTTTAAATACACACGCGACTGTGGTTATTCTCTCTGTGACAGTTTTTTCAGGCAAGTAAATTTGCGTCAATAATAAACTCGAACAAATAGGGAACGAACGCGTCGTCTATAAGTGCGTAAGCCGTTAAGGTCAACCCTCTCCCAAGGTGAATCTGCCTTTGTGCTCCCTGTCTCCTTGTCTGTCACTCTCCCTCTCCCCCTTCTCTCTCTTTCTATAACATCTCTTTCTCTTTATCCCCCTTTCTCCCATCCCCCTCTCATGATCACCATCCCTCCTCTCACCATTTTCGCGCTATCCCTAGCTCTCTCTCTCTTGGTTCGTTGCCACGTATGGGAGTAGCAGTTATAGCTATATATATATATATATATATATATTTATATATAGCACATGGGGGACAATTCGCCGCGCGATAATCTTCATAACGCAGCACTTAGCACGTTAGTCTCTCGCAGCCACAACACAAAGCGTGCATTCACCACCAGACGCTATACCTATATACGTTCGTCATCATTAACTCTACCTCTACCACCGTGCGCGCCTCCCCCTCTCTCTCCTTTCACTTTCCCCTCGCTCCTCCTCTCACCCTTCTGTCTCTCCCTTCCTCCTTCGCTACCTCTCTATCTCACCGCTACGCCGCTCACATAATATAAGCTCATTAGTTCTATAACCCGCTACGGCTCGCATTTATCTATCGACCTAATTTTGTATCGGATTTCTCGCGTATAATTTTGATAACGTCTCGTGGGATTCTACGAGAATCGGGTGTGCATAAATGCGTCGAGACCATAGATATCCTGTAATTCAATACTGCAATACATTACTACGATACAACACCATGATACAATATAATGATACAATACCAAAATAAAATGGTATAATATAATACTACGATACAATACTACAATAGAATACGGTACAGTAAGCACACGCACGCACGCACGCACGCACGCACGCACGCACGCACGCACGCACGCGGGTATTGTGCATATATATGTGAATGTGTGCGTGCGTGCGTGCGTGCGTGCGTGCGTAAAGGATCGTGCGATGATGATGAGATATAGTCAGTCGGCTGGTGCGTCTGCGCTTCTCTCTCCATCACCTGATTACAACCTCATTACTCGCCTTTCATATAATACATGATATGAGATAATTCATAATCGATGCATTGATACTGCATTACTGCGGCGTACGTGTTCTGTTTATTTCCAACGACTGTTGGCATCATGATCGTTACTCGCGACATTACGTGCTACCGACAATGACGTCACTCCCGCTCTCTTTCCAGGCGACGCCGACGACATCTTCCTTAAGTCGGACGACAGCGACGGCGCCGTGACGTCACGGCTCGCAGCGCCCCTTCACGACGCGTCGCGGAGAATTGTGGGCGGTATGGAAGGGAGATCTCGCACGAAGAGCGGCGGCGGCGGCGGCGACGTTGGCGATGCGGAGCCGAGCGAGGCCGCGCAGAAGCCAAAGATCTGGTCGCTGGCGCACACAGCGACGTCTGACAGCCCGCCGAGCGCGCGCCGGAGCCTGCATCAGCAGCATCAGCAGCAGCAGCAGCTTTCTCATCCTCCTGCTCCTCCGTCCTTGCATCCTCATCATCTCACACAGAGTGGCTTCTTCTTCGCGCGGCCGTGGCATGATGCAGGCGCGTTCATGCAGCGCGGCGGCTACCCGCTCACGGGAGTCGCTCCCATCACGGCGGCGACCCGCCTCACGGCGCCCACACCCATCATGCCGCCGATGATGTCACCGCTGACCCCTCACAAGGTCAGACTGACACCGGCAGACGAACACCGTCGCAGGTCTGAGCCGTGCCACCTGGCGCTGACAGAGAGAACTAGCCAAAGCAGTCCGTCCAGTAGCAGTAGCTCGTCAAGTCCAGTCGGTAAGTGAGCAAACGTGTGTGTGTGCGCGCGCGTGTGTGTGCGCGTGTGTGTGTGCGCGCGTGTGTGCGTGTGTGTGTGTGCGCGCGTGTGCCTGCGTGCGCGGGTGTAGTTGAATGTGATGTTTTGTGGCGTTGCCAGATTGTTAGCGTTATCCCATATCTCAGTTTCTCTGCTCCCTCACCGAACACTCCTCACACACGTCCTTGTCTCTCATTCTCTCTCTCTCTCTCTCTCTCTCTCTCTCTCTCTCTCTCTCTC
>NW_014578332.1:141473-146048 GCF_000485595.1 Priapulus caudatus
GAGGAGATGGAAGAAGGATAGGGTGGGTAGAGGAAGAGGAGATGGAAGGCGGATAGGGAGGGTAGAGAAAGAGGAGATGGAAGGAGGATAGGGTGGGTAGAGGAAGAGGAGATGGAAGGCGGATAGTGAGGGTAGAGAAAGAGGAGATGGAAGAATTATAGGGTGCGTAGAGGAAGAGGAGATGGAAGGAGAATAGAGAGGGTAGCGGAAGAGGAGATGGAAGAATTATAGGGAGGGTAGAAGAAGAGGAGATGGAAGGAGGTTAGGGAGGGTAGCGGAAGAGGAGATGGGGTAAGCAGGAGAATATATGAGAAGAGGAGAAGAGGCGAGTAAGATAATAAAGAAAGAGAGCGACAGTAAGGAGGAGTATGCGAGGGAGGGTACGAAGAAGAATTGGAGTAGAGGGAATGAAGAATGGTATAGTGGAGAAGGATGACAAGGAAGAAAATGCGGAGCAGCAATGAACAGGAAAGGAACGAGAAGTCGAGGAAATGAGGGAGGGGATAAGAGTGTCTGTGTGACTTATATATATATAAGGGAGGGTAGAGGAAGAGGAGATGGAAGGAGGATAGGGAGGGTAGAGGAAGAGGAGATAGAAGGAGGAAAGGGAGAGTAGAGGAAGAGGAGATGGAAGGAGGATAGGGAGGGTAGCGGAAGAGGAGATGGAAGGAGGATAGGGAGGGTAGCGGAAGAAGAGAAGGAAGGAGGATAGGGAGGGTAGAGAAAGAGGAGAAGGAAGGAGGATAGGGAGGGTAGAGGAAGAGGAGAAGGAAGAAGGATAGAGAAGGTAAAGGAAGAGGAGATTGAAGGAGGATTGGGAGGGTAGATAAAAAGGAGATGGAAGGAGGATAGGAAGGGTAGAGGAAGAGGAGATGGAAGAATTATAGGGTGGGTAGAGGAAGAGGAGATGGAAGGCGGATAGCGAGGGTAGAGAAAGAGGAGATGGAAGAAGGATAGGGAGGGTAGAGGAAGAGGAGATGGAAGGAGGATAGGGAGGGTAGCGGAAGAGGAGAAGGAAGGAGGATAGGGAGGGTAGATAAAAAGGAGATGGAAGGAGGATAGGAAGGGTAGAGGAAGGGTAGAGGAAGGGTAGAGAAAGAGGAGATGGAAGAATTATAGGGTGGGTAGAGGAAGAGGAGATGGAAGGAGGATAGGGAGGGTAGAGAAAGNAGAGAGAGAGAGAGAGAGAGAGGGAGAGGGCGAAAAAAAAAAACAGAAACCGAGTAATAAAAAACCGGATATATTCAACCCCCTTATCTTAAACCTAAATGTTGCGTCTGCTTTTGTTTAGGTGACAGTCAGCGGGATGTCAACGCTAGAAAAGTCGTCAGTCTGCAGCAAGGCAGCAGTCCCCTGCCACCTATACCCACATCCGGGTGAGTAGCAGAAGTCATTCTTCCTCCGCTCACACACCCATGCAGACACATCCCACCAACGCACGCACGTACGTACACACGCACACACACCCAGAGGTACACGCACATACATGCACACACACGCGTGCACGCACACACGCACACACACACACACACACACACGCACACACCTTTCTCTTTAACTCACCCTCTGCTCATAAGCATTTTCCTCACTCCCCCTCTCGCGTTCTCTTTTTCTCATCTGCATCTGCATCTCTCTCTCTTTCTCTCAGCCTCCGCTTGCACGCATGAATTATTAATGAAGCGATCGCGTTTATTTGAATGAAATCCCCTAAACAGCAGCCGGCTGGCTCTNCTCACGCACGCAGTCACGCTACGCACGCACGCACGCACGCACGCACGCACGCACGCACTCACGCATGCAGTCACGCTCGCACGCACGCACGCACGCACTCACGCACGCAGTCACGCTCGCACGCACACTCGCACGCGCGCACGCACACACGCAAGTACGCTCGCACGCATGCACCAACACACGCTCGCACGCTCCCACGCTCGCACGCACACACGCAAGTACGCTCACACACAGGCACCCACACACGCTCGCACACACAGACGCACGCATCCTCGCACGCAGCCACGCTCGCACGCACGCACGCACGCACTCACGCAAGCAGTCACGCTCGCACGCACGCTCGCACGCGCGCACCAACACACACGCAAGTACGCTCGCACACATGCACGCACGCACGCTCGCACGCTCGCACGCTCGCGCGCACGCAAGTACGCTCACACACATGTACCCACACACGCTCGCACGCACGCACGCTCGCACTCACGCATGTATGCACGCACGCGTGTAATCGTTCATTTCAATGTGTGTAGGCGCTTAATCGAGTATCATTAGACAGCAGGGGTGTACTTTCGCTCCTTTACACGGCCTCGCGTGACGGGACTAGGGGGGCGGGAGTCGATCTAACAGTTTCACACCAGCAGTCGACGGCTAGCAAAACTGTCAAACTGAAACTACGTATAGGCCGTCTGAGTGAGGGAGAGGCAGATAGTAGGATAGTAGGAAGTGATAAGACGTAGAAATCGAGGGAAAGGCGCCCAGAAAGGAGAGAGATAGATAGATAGATGAGTAGAGAGAGCAGCGAAGAGAGAGAGAGAAACGAGAGAAAAAGAGAGAAAGAGAGAGAGAGAGAGAGAGAGAGAGAAGAGAGAGAGAGAGAGAGAGGGTAGAGAGAGAGAAGAGAGAGAGAGAGGAGCCCGCCCAGAAAGAAGAGATAGAGAGAGAGAGAGAGAGAGAGTAAGAGAGAAGAGAGTAGAGAGAAAGAGAGAGAGAGAAGAGGAGATGTGGAGGACAGAGAGAAGAGAGATAAGAGAGAGAGATATGAGAGAGAGAGAAGAAAGAGAAGAGGGGGAGGATGAGAGTCGAGAGAGAGAGAAGAGAGAGAGAGAAGACGAGGAGAAGAGAAGGAGAGAGAGAGGCAGAGCAGAGAGGAGAGAGCAGAGAGGTGGGAAGATAGAGAGGACTGAGGGTCGTCGTCCATTGAATCGTCATTGATTTGGTTTTTACTGCGTAAACACGTGCTCTCCTACTTAGCACCCATTAGTCTTTCATAACAGAAGCGACTAGCCGAGATCCGCGTGCCCACTAAGCACTCTATAGACAACTAATGGTAGCGTGAGGTCACGGTGAGGTCACGGTGAGGTCCAGTGTGTCCAGGAGATGCAGGGATGAGGAAGCGGCTGAGGGAGAGCACGAGCTGATGCTTGCCGCATCAAACAGAATTGTAATGGTGTGTCTCGTTTGCGGCTGTCCATTTCATTAAATCGTCTTTATTATTCATACACGACCGCCTTCTCGGTGCGTTGTGCGCGTGCCGTGTGGGCGTGCGTGCGCGTGTGTGTGCGTGCGTGTGTGTGTGTGTGTGTGCGGGCGTGCGCGTGCGTGTGCGTGCGTGTGTGTGTGTGCGGGCGTGCGTGCGTGTGCGCGCTTACTTGCCTGTGTGGTTGGTTTTGTATACATGTGTAAATATATGTATAAGTATATTATGTATGCGTGTATCTCTCTTTCTCACTTTCTCTTCTCTCTCTCTCTCTTCCCTCCCTCTCCCTTCCCTTCCTACCCCCTCACTCCTCCCCTCCCCCTCTCTCTGCAACACTGATCGCGGGTGGTTAGGGAGCTCTAATCTGGCCACACAGGTCAATTGGAACGGACTTGTGTACCGGTGCGGCTCCCAGGAGAAGACACGGGCAGACCCGCGCCACTAAATCTCACTCTCTTATTGATGAAAAGTTCGTGTTAATGAATAATTGCTACCTCTTGGCCACTTTGCATTCGTCTGTCAATCAGCAGATTGCCGATGACGTCACGGGAGGGTTTCGTGCGCGCGGGGTCGGCGTGCTTCTGCGTGCATTATTCAGCGCAGTGCCTAACGCGTGTCGGTCTACATAAAAGATCCAGTCGCGGAGCCTTAACGCGTGAAGACAAGAGCCGCTCTCTCTCTCTCTCTCTCTCTCGCGCGCGGTATTTATGAAGCAGGCGCCGCGCCAGCTAATGATGTTTACCATTATTTAAAGGTGCGAACGCACGCACGCACGCGCGCATGCACGCACGCACGCATGTCGTGAGATATACGGTCATGAATATTGCAGGTGGACGATTTTTACTGCGTCGTGCCGCCGCGCTGAGCCGCTGCCATCGTAAGCAGTTACGCAGAACAAATTGATTGAACGGCGCGCGTTTTTTCGTTGTTCGCTAGAACGTTTACAAGGAACTGTGTATGGCTGTTGGCGAGCAGGCGTGGTTGGCGATGGGGGAGCTAGCTAATGCCGGCGCTGTCGTTCACACAGACCCGTGTCAGCGCGTCCACCTCTCTCTTTCCACCCATCTCCCAAAGACCCACTCTCGCTCTCATACGCTCTCCCTCTCTCTCTCTCTCTCTCTCTCTCTCTCTCTCACCGTCACCTCTCTCTCTTCCCCCTTTCCCTCTTGCCTCCATTCCACCTCCCGCTCCCTCTGTATAACACCCGAAACAATAATCGGTATTTAGCGTTGCTGGGACCTCGTGAGAGTGCTGGATAAGCGAGGGCGAGTAGGATGGGCAACGTCAATAAATATCTTATGTCCTGTAGCGGCGCAGAAATCGTGTAACACTACCGGCAATTGATATAGCTTCAGACCAGTGCAGCA
>NW_014578333.1:0-4276 GCF_000485595.1 Priapulus caudatus
TGCTTACGTTCGTTTTCTTATGTTCTTGCACCAAATAAGGCATTTCTAACAAACTGGCAGTTGCTCAGTTGTGGGGAATTTTATTTAATGTAGATTTAGCAAAAGGCGCATCATAAATAATTAAATTTGGATTAAATAAAGCCTAGTGTTCAATAATGAGATGCCAATGCATGTAACAATTATATTAAACCATCATTTACGGATGCATTTGACATTTTGAAATAGTTATAGACTAATACAAGCATAAACGTCTGTGATTTAGGCATGAAAATTGGTTTTTATTTACGTTTAAACTTCCTTCTGTTAAACACGCAAAAGTCCACGAAAATGGAGTTTATAGGTTACCTACATTTAACATTCTTCTGTACAATTTCAAAACAAAATCCAGTTGTGCTTTAACTCGTCTCCTCCTCCTCTTCTCGTCATCAAAGGCTTTGTGTTGGACGACTCTAGTTTGTTCATTTACACATGCAGCCTGCCCTGACGTTTATGCTTGTATTAGTCTATAACTATTTCAAAATGTCAAATGCATCCGTAAATGATGGTTTAATATAATTGTTACATGCATTGGCATCTCATTATTGGACACTAGGCTTTATTTAATCCAAATTTAATTGTTTATGATGCGGTTTTGGATAAATCTACATTAAATAAAATTCCCCACAACTGAGCAACTGCCAGTTGTTAGAAATGCCTTATTTGGTGCAAGAACATAAGAAAACGAACGTAAGAAAAACTATATACCTCCATGCAAACCATATGCCCTATTCTGCCGGACTAATAATATATGTCCCAAGGTAAGACATAGATATCACTTAAAATGTTGGTTCGTAAAATTATATCACTGCAACTAAACCATCTTTAGAATATATACTAAATTTAAAATAACGTGATACTTGGTCAAAAAATAGTTACAATTAAAATGCGACACAATGATTGAATCGAACATATAACATAACCGAAAGTTGCTCATAGAGTTATTTCAAAAAGACCAAAATGTTTATAAAGGGGCGCAAGCAAAAGACTAATTATCCATGCTATTGTAAAAAATTCAGTGCCTGTTTACAATTAATTTTGTTAATCATCCTGCACATGTACGGAACAGGGCTATTGAAGTACCGGCTGGTACGAGCGACTTTTGCAAGCCGGAGTTTACTAGAATTCCGTGTTATGCGGTTTAGACACATTTATTGCTGAAGGAGGGCAAATATCCTGTAATCGTTTAGAACTTTTGAGCTGATAAGCAAATTTTTTACAAAGCTGCTCGCGACGAAACGCAAGTCTTTGGATCTGAAGCTGAGATAGTACCTCATCGTACATGTCGTACCTATTCCAATTATTATAACCTATTATTATTTTCACTGCTCTTACTTGAACAGATTCAATTAGACGTGAGAGCTCTTTGGTAAAGCCCGGGTGCCAGACGGGTGCAGCATATTCCAGAATCGGTCTGACGTAACCACAGTAAATTTGTACGAGATCTTCACAGCTAAGCCTAGATTTTTTTAGTATACGAAGCATGAACATTCTTTTACTGGCTCTAGCCACCAAATCTTGAACGTGTATGGCCCATTTAATAGGGTTTATATCTCCTGCCATCGGAAAGATATTCGGCCATGCAGTAACTAATATTGGCCCTACGCAGGGAAAAAACTCTTAAAGACGCTCTTATTCGCGAAATGATATCCTCACAACACTCGTTCACTGCGACCGATGATTATTAATCAAAACGCCCAGGCACGCATCTGTACCGCTTCCTCATGCAATGATGCAACAGCATTAATACACAGCTAGACAATCCTACCCTTTCAGATGCAAACGCGTCACATGCTATTCTACGAACGTTGTCTACGAAATCGTCTGTCGTGAATGCCGCGAGGCGCGCTACATATGCGAAACATACCCGATGCGGACTAAAGAATCGCATTATGGGAAACGCCTCCGCGACATCTCGAGTAACAGAGTTCTGAGCAAAAATGTCACCTCGCATATTGCTGACGACGGTGATAATACCCCGGACTTTCAATGAATGGAAATCAGACAAATTCTTTCTAATCCCCCAGATCAACCTAAAGCAATGCGCCGTAGAAAAAAGAAAGAAGCTTATTGGATGGACACTCGCACCAACATCCAAATAATATGGACTTTTCCGAGCAAAATTCCGTGATGGGCCGACAACGCTAACACGAATCACACATTGTTCTTAACGACGATGGCACCAAGGGTAGTATGCAGAGATCGGTCTGTCATCGTTCGTGATCGTTCTTAGGAGACACATGTCTTTCTGAATGTACTTATTTTTATTATTTTTATTTTTAATTTTGTGCTTATATTTACTTTCTAACTTTCTAACTTTTTACGTAGAATTTAATAATCGTATCACAGTTCCTAATAAATAAAATAAAATAAAATATACAAATGGAATATATGTATATGTGCCATAAAGCGACATTGTGCGTGCGTTCGTACCTTCATGAGAGAGGCATGTGTGCGTGCGTGCGAGCGTGCGTATATCGTTGGGCGGAGAGCTAAAATCATACATAACTCACCTGATTTCAGACTTTGCGCGACAGACGGTGGTAACATTTGGCTAAGCAGCTTATCTGATGTACGCTTCTCTTTGGTAATCAGATTTGTCTTCGCTGCAACGGATATAATGCCGTTAATACTTAAATGATAGAAATTAATGGCAACAAGAATCAACGCTCATGCACACGCAGGCACCCATGCTAGCATACCTCCACACACACGTACGCACGCACCCACGCTAGTATACACCCACACACACGCGCGCGCGCGCACGCGCGCACGCACGCACGCACGCACGCACGCACACACACACACACACACACACAAACACACACACACACACACTAAATCTATATAATATTTGTAGCACAGTCGTGCATTTTTACCTGTAACTTTGCGCGCAAACGCCCTGATGTTTCCAACAATCATGAATATCTTGTAGAGGTAATATATACTGACGGCGACGCAGACGACAGCGATCGTTGACGTCGTGATCGTCGTCACAATCACCTTGTTCTTATTGTTGTTGATCAGCTGATTAATCTCCTTCTGCATCTCCGTGTTCACGGCGACCACCATGTCCACGTTCACCTTCAGCTTTCGCGAGACGTAGTCGAACCACTGCTTTGCCTCGAGTCGGTTGCCTTGGTTCTTATTGGCGACGTCGTTGTCGTTGATGATCTTCTCAGTCATGCGATGCACGACGCCGATAAACTCGTCGATCGTCAGTTCGCGCGACTCGTCGACGAGCGCGTTGTACGTGTTGACGTTCTCCGGCTCATACGTGAACGACTCGTTCAGCAGTCGGTCGCCCTCGATGTTGACGCCGACGAACCACTGCCACAGGTCTTGCGACAGGTAGCCGTGCAGGTAGTAGCAGAAGCCGATCGCGCGCTTAATGCCGATCGCGTTGATCGCCTGCAGCGCGTGGAAATTGCTCACCGTCTTTCGCCAGAAGTGCTCGTCGGTAGGCGTGACGAGGTTCGCTTTGCCCCATCGCAGAAAGGCGTCGATCGCCGCCGAGTAGTACTCGATGGACGCCTCCAGCGTGACGCCGACCGATTTCACGTCGCGTCGGTACTGATCCAAGCGCTGACTGAAGGCGGACCTCGTGCCAATAACGTCGGACCAGTCGTCCGGCGGCCATCTGCCGATCCTGTGAATCATCGCGTCGCTGGCCTTGTGCACGCGTTGCAATTCGCGATACCACTCGCCGTTGTCGCAGATGTGGCCCGCGGAGATGCCTCTCTCCAGCTGCAGCTCGGAGGCCAACTTCGCCAGCTCTAGCATCTCGATGAAGCTGACGTGGCTTCGCTGCAGGGCGGCAGCCGTGAGCACGCTGCGGTTGAGCGTGTACGCGACGAGAAACAGCAGAGCTCCGACCGGTATCGCTAGCACGATGATCAGTTTCGTGACGAGGTACCACTGAGAGCGCGCCCACGCCGACCCCCTCTCGTTCCCGGGCAACGTGGAACTCGTGGTGAGGCGGGAGAAGGCAGTGGCGAGAGTGTGATTCGAATGGTTGCTCCGCATGCTGTAACGGGAGACGCTGGTCACCTTGCTCGGCACGTCCGACACCTCGACGTCATCGCTGGTCGTCACGTGATTCTTCTTTCGGCACCACATCGTTGCCTTCTTTCTCCCACTCTTCGCTGTCTGTCTGTCTATCTCTCTCTCTCCCTCTCTCTCTCTATATGGACTTTTCCGAGACAAATTCCGTGATGGCCGACAACGCTAACACGAATCA
>NW_014578333.1:4286-21065 GCF_000485595.1 Priapulus caudatus
CCTCGTTCCCTTCTCTCGCCCCCTCTCCGCTCTCTGTCTCTCTCTCTCTCTCTCTCTCTCTCTCTCTCTCTCTCTCTCTCTCTCTCTCTCTCTCTCTCGCGCGCCCGCGCGCGCGCGATCTCTCTTTCTCTCTCTTTCCTTCTCCTTCTCGATATTGTTGAAACAATGAAAGCGTCACGAGAAAAACGACAAGCTCTTAAAGTTCCAAATGCGAATTAATACACTATAGCAGCTATAGCGCATACGCCGTATAGGGAGCATGATGTTCCGTGTGAGGTGAAGGCTGATGGAAACAGCGCTTTCCGCACGTGTGCTGCGCGCAGGTGCAGAACAATCTTCCGTGTGATGCGCACGCGCGCAGGTATGAAACGAGCGCGGTTCATGCATGCGCCTACGCGTTGGGCAGAGAGCAGACGGCTAGTTAGTCGTCAACTGACGAAAACAGGCGTAGCTATCGAATGTCGGTGAACAGTAATTACTCAGTCTGCATTGCCAGCCCATTCTATATTTAATGCGCATGCGCACTCTCAGATGCCTCAGGCCGATCGCGTGCCTTCCGTAGAGCTTGGTATAATGAAGACACGCAATGAATTCATCTCGACGGCAGACGAGATTGCTGCGCCAGCATTCGCTATTCAACTACCGCCAGCCGTTATAAATGAGCAGTATAGCTAGGCCTTTATGTTGAAGCCTTTACTGAATGTCACACGCAGGATTTTATCATGGAGAATACAGTGAAATATTGGCCATGCCTGGCATTCGGGCGCAGCAGCTGTATAGTTCCCGACTTCAACCATTTCCGAACTCGGTAAAATAATGATGGCGAGCAACTCGATCCTAATCATATTTCAAAGGCAATCCCGGATGAAAGCACAATCATATTACACACGTATACGCGTTGCCTGTATCGCGTAATACGTTGCCAAGCAAAACCTGACTCTCACTCAGTAAATATATATATATATATATCAGGAGTCTATCAATATTGATAGACTCCTGATTATTAGATACAATAATGTAACCCAAACACAGGATAGGGAGTCCTATCCTGTGTTTGGGTTACATTATTGTATCTACCTGATTATATACGTATAGCAGCAGACGCGTGTACGTAGGTAGGTACGTGTAAATGTACATAATAGAAGGTTCCTAAATGACAAGGAAACGCGCGCGCGTGCGTGCGTGCGTGCGTGTGTGTTGGGGGGGGGGCATTATATTCACCGGCGGGCGAGGGGTGACGTCTTAATTATTGAATATTTATTACCGATCGAGCTACAAAGTTAACACTGGACTCGTGCATCAGATGTCAAAATAAATTACCCAATTGTTTCCCAATAATACTAAATAAGTTTCCCAACTCTATATGATCATGATGTATTTACATCATATTTCAGACATTTTGAGGCACGACTGTATGCGAGATACGTACATGTCTAGAACAATAGGAGTAAATAAATAAAATAATATCAGGAGTGAATAATAATAATCTATTATTATATTCACTCCTGATAATATCAAGAGTAAGATAATAATTAACCCACTCTTGATAATATCAAGAGTAAGATAATAATTAACCCACTCTTGATAATATCAAGAGTAAGATAATAATTAACCCACTCTTGATAATATCAAGAATACATAATAGAGAATTATGATTAATGATTAAGGGAGAATCATAGACGAAAACAAGGTAAAGTTTGAATATATTTATTCACATATTGATAGAATATTTACAAGTTGAAAACTATGCAAAACGCTGTTAAAACGCTGTCATACTCTTCCCTATTATCTACTCCTGGTTTTATTTACCCATGTAGGAATGAGGAAACACTGGCAAGGGGATCAAGGCCGCCCACTTGCACGCTCATGCAACAGCACGCACGCACGCACGCACGCACGCACACACTCATATATAATATTATGTAATCATAAATCTTGAATATATGCTGTAGCTGTATTGTGAGCGTGGGGTGGGGCGATATAATAGTGGGCACGCAAGAGTAGCTTTCCGCGAGCACTACGTCGTCTCCGTCTTTTTCTAAAATTTGGGGGTGGGGGACAAATTTAGGGACCCTATTATCTACTCCTGATAATATGATATCCAGCACCTAGAGTGCACTAGTACAGCACAGCATTTGTCTAGTTCACAGCTGCGTGTGTACATAGCTCTAGTAACTATTCGAACGCGTCATCGGGCAGGCGTTACCCTGGCAACTATAGGTAAGCCTATATGAATGGAATCTTTTGTTAGTTGTACACAGAAACATATGGAGAAGTGGGCGCGCGGTATGCTTATACACGCGTATGTGCGCGTTTAGATACAATCAAGAGCGTATTAAGAAGGTAATTGATGTTACTGACTTACTCAACGTAGAGCAATCACGTTATGCTAGACCGACCAGGCTGTGCGACCGATTGTCTATAGTATAGGTCGATTGTCTATAGTATAGGTCTGCTAACCCTAGCAAGACCGTTTCTTGGAGCTAACGTTATGCGTGCTTACAGTGGACTGATGAGCGTCAAAAATTTGTATAGCCACCGTATATCGCAGCATTTTCGTGTTTGGGCTCACTGACGGTCTCTGATCGATCATCGCTTTCTATGCCAATTCACTAGATGAAATGAAACAGTTTTACATATTGTGATCTTCAGCGTTTTGACCCGTCTATCGAACTTCAACGGGCTTCCTTATGCGAGCCGCCAAGACTCCGCACGCGAAAATGGTTGCGCGAAAGAAACCCTCAATGACGTTATATCTGCGACTCGGCGGGACAAGACGCACATTTCACCTGACGGCTGTACAGCCGGGAGATTCTATTCGTGATATTAAGGCCGATATCGAGCTAGTAGCTGGCATTCCCGCTCATATCCTGAGACTGTCATTTTTAGATGAAGGCGACCTCCACGACGACAGCACCGTTAATGACAATTACATCGTAACCGGTAGGCGATCCACGCATTTAAAAGATTCGCTCTGACAGGGAGGACAATTGTATAACAGTAATATATATATATATATATATATATATATATATATATATATAATAATATATATATATATATTACAACAGAACCTTTGTATGTTCGTTTCGTAATGTCGTAATGTATTCAGGAATGAATGGAAACAAAATGTTTTTATTCACTCCTGATAATGTAATTTCACGTTCATTATTTACTTGTACAAGGGGCCACACTGGACTTGCGTGTATGGGATCATTGGCAATTGCTCATGACGATAGCATCGAAAGGCGATTCAGAGACCATCTTCAACTTGGGTGTTACGAAAACTAGCTCTTACAAAAGCTCATACACGGACTATATGAACGAGGTGGACCGGCAGGACTGGTTTGCTCAGAGAGGATTCGTGGCTCTGTTCATAGCTTGTCACCGGGGACACTATGGGCTTGCACAGCGTCTCATCAATGCCGGTGAGTGAGCAACTAGCTCATACAGGTAGCTGACGTCTCCTAGATACAAGGTAACCTTGCATGACCCCATCATCGCCGCTGTGCAGAGGCGAATTACGATGTGATTGTCTCATCAGCTTTGTTAGTTACAGTTAATAGAATGTCACAAGCAGTTAATAGAATGTCACGAGCAGATAATATAATGTCACGAGCATGCGTAATTTCATCAGTCTGTCTGTCAACGACAGTGGCACAAACGTTTACGTGCCATTTACAAATGGCTTCACGTTCGGTGTGAATATTTTGCACGCAAGGAGCAATCCATGGAGCCAGCGTTGGTTTGCAGCCCGATGGCTGGTGAGAATAAGGAGAGATGGGGCGATTTAATGGTGAATTTAATTATTCTCTCGGGGGGGGGGGGGCAGTAATCGTCTCTATAGTTACTAGTACACTTGTCTTTGGCTGAAAGGTCTCGGGGTTTGACTCCCACGCGGCCATTGCTATCGTCTTATGAGCAAGGCACTATATCCAGGGGCCGGTTTCACGAAGCGTAATTAAGTACTTAATCATGATTAAATCACTAATCATGATTAACCTCCCGTACTTGAATTGATTGCAGACTGTTTCACGAAGCGTAATTAACTTTAATCATGATTAGGTTAATCACAATATTTAATTCTACTCAGGAGCATGAGTAAATCCATTAATCGTAATTACGGGTAGTTAATCATGATTATAATGATTTAACTATAATTAAAGTTAATCACGCTTCGTGAAACCGGCCCCCAGATTTCCACGAGTCAACAGGTAGAAATTAGTTTAGATGGGCGGCGCAGTGCTAGTGATCAACCTCGCCCGCGTAACAGCGAGGGGCTTTGCTGAACGAATCCTGTCATCGAAACCTCAGCAAAACAGTTGTGGCGGATTTCCCTCACATCTTACAATGCTATGCTCCACGCCTGCAGCTAGAAGGGGAGAATTTCCTACGTTAAAAACATCAATCACAATGTATAGCTCGTTTGATACCTTTAGGCTGCTAACGCACACACGTACGGCAATATAATATATATACCGGGGGGGGGGGGGGTATATTTATTTATTTATTTATTTATATATCTATATATATATATCAAGAGTACATAATGGCAGCGTTCTCCCCAGGATGAAATTCAAACAGGGGGGAGGGGAGGGGAAGGGAGAGGGGGGGGGGAACTAGGGAGGCGTGTTTTTTTACCGTACCACTAATTAATGCGTAAAATCGCCACACCACACCATAGACGGTATTTGGGGTTCTTGTATATATAAGATAGCCGAGTCGGTTGTACAGTTAGTGTTGGGTTCGGGACAGGTTGACTGTTTGTACTTGTGTGTAGTCTGAAGTGCATGCGTGGTACGGTAAAGATGCACGCGTCGGGTGTCCTGGTCAAATGGGAATTCTTGACGATCGATTCCCGGCGTCAAACTTTTATTGTGGTGGAATTTAATCGGGGGCGGAGCGATTGAAACAGGGGGGAGTTTTCGCGCCCCGTTTGCGCAACGTAGGGAGAACCCTGAATGGGAGATTAAATGTCCCATTAATTCTGCGGTAGTGTCATGAGAGCATGAAAGGCTGCACCGGCGTGACACGCAAGCACGCACGCACAAATATTATCTGCACAACATAATACAAGCTGTGACACAACGCGCCTCCGATTAACCGAATACTTTCCTGCAATTTTTATGTAGATTGCCCAACGCCATGTCAATATAAACAGCAGCGAAGAAGCTATACTCAGTGTTTGACATCTGTGCCGATATCGGAGCAGATGCACGAACGAGAGCGATGGTCAACCTATCAGTACTGTATTATCAGTAGTACATAAATAGAGACCTTGTAATCTAAAGATCTAGCAATTAGTCGAGATCACCTCTACTCATGTGCTACTGGCCAGGTTTGACGAAGCGTAATTAAGTCCTTAATCATGATTAAATCACTAATCATGATTAACTTCCTGTACTTAAATTGAAGTGACTGTTTCACGAAGCGTAATTATAACGTTAATCATGATTAAGTTAATCACAATATTTAATTCTACTCAGGAGCATGATTAAATCCACTAATCATTATTAGTTGGTATGCGAAAAAACAAAATGGAGGCAGCAATTATTTACGAACGAATGACCGCAGAATTAGGCTATATAGACATCGCTACAATTATATAAATACATTCAATGATGAGGAGTTAAGACAGAGATGCCGCTTCGGGAGGAAAGGGATCGAATTTGTTATATAATATATTCCAGTCGCTAAGGAAGGAAAATAATCCGTACCGTACAGCCAACATCGAAGAAAGGCACGTGCATTGTTGGCATACATTATCAATTATAGATCAATTTAGCAGATGCTTACATGAGCACCTGCACATCACCGTTTAAGTTCACTGATCGATAATTGGTGCTTTTGCAAACAGAACTTAATTTATCACACCAATTACAGGACATCTTCCTCTCTATCCTCGTAGGTATTCCATAAACATGATTAAATACAGTTCAAATGTTCTCCATTGTTTTTGTCAATACACTTTCATCAATATTCGATGGTAGTAATTTCTATGTTTATTTATCTTAATGATACTATTGTTTGTGATTCATCGACATAAATATAAACACTTTGCAAAATAGAAATTTATGGAACCCACCACCGTACCACACTAGTAAGTGAAATGACATATCATAATTATAAAATATAACATTACATTATATACAGGTGTTGATGTAAACTGTGCTACTAAGTTGGGAAGAAGGCCACTCCATGCCGCCGCTTGCCAGAACAATTATAAAATAGTCAACCTTTTATTGCAAAACGGTGAGTTAAGAGTATAGGATCAATGAACAGACGGTATAGCCGTTTGGGTGAAGAATGGATAGGTCAATTAGTCACCATTAGTCGCGATTTATTAGTTGTTAATTGGACACATGTAGTCTAACGGATTCTTAATAAGTTATATTCAGCTATTAATATTACTATCAAATATTTATTTCCCCAGTGGCAGTGGTGTGTTTGATACATGTCATGATTGTAGTAAATCTAAACTATACATGTGATCTCTACGACAGGTCCTCATAATCGATTCAAGAATAAAGTGTGGGAAACAAAAGTTGTTGTATTTTCTGACACTTTGCAGTCAGATTTATAATCGATTCTTCTTGATTACAGGGGCTGACATTGCTGCAGCTGACATTTTTGGCAAAACGCCGCTAGGGATTGCTACAGACTGTGGCAACAAGAGTGTAGCCAGACACCTTTTCCTGTACTGCTGGCAACAGAGAGCCACATCAGGGAGGAAAGAATGCCCACAGAGAGAAAGCCAGATGGCCCCATCTGACTTCCTGCAACCTGTCTGGAAACCTTGAACAATAATTTAGGGACCATTCCTTGGTCAAAAACATTATAAATAGTTATGATAATAACTCTAAAATGTCATAACTTTTGCATGATACTTCACTTCAAATGTCATTACATTCAAGACTTGTAATAACTAATTATGTTTCTGATAACAACCCTCATATATATAATTACAGCGAGAAAAAATTAGTCCAACTATGCATAAGTAATCAGGCAATACAAAATCAAATAACGAATGTCACTGCGAAAAAGCAGCCATTCAGTATCTCATTACTGTATAAATTACATTCATCAGTGAATGCAAGAGCACTAAAAACTCATAGAATCAATATTATAACATAATATCAACACTTACACTGTCCTAAGACTTATGAGCTATACTGGCAAGAAAGCACAGCTATTAACTAGAAATAATACAGTTGGTGTATTAATACCTTTTCATATATAAAAACACTGGGAAAGTAATCTCGTATGAGGCAAATTAATACAACCTATGATATAATTTTCACTTACTACTCATGAACTCATTTTACCAGTTTACTGGTACTCTCTGCTTACCATATTAAATACACTCTTAGAAATTGTGCTGATAAGTGAAACCACAAGAGGATAAATATTTCCAATAGCAATTGAAGTATCAGGGGGTTAGCTTCTTAGAATTGCTTCTTTGCCATATCATACTAATGAATGAGTTAACCAAACAGTGCATGACTTGGGGCTGTCCATCAGCAGGCTAATTAATAATGGACGAATTTGATGAGAAAGCTTCCCTGGAGGTTTTTTCATTTTTAGCTCATCTGACATAGTCGGATGCAGCTTGTAGAATCGCATGAGCGTGCGTCTGTCCGTCCGTGCGTCCGTCAACAGTTGGGCACAAATCTAAACGGCTTGACGTACAGATTCGAAAGTCGGGACGTAGGGGGGTAATCCGAAAACGAGTTGGGATGTCGAAGCTGGGGGTCAAAGGTCAAAGGTCAAGAGGTGTAAAAGAAGGGGGAACATTTCCTCCTTAACTTAAGGTATAGGGAGGAAATGCAGAATTGCGGCACAAATCTAAACGGCTCGACCTAGGCTCAGGATAGTCGGTGTATAGCATCATGGTAGGAAAAGCATCACTGTGCCAAAATTGGAGGTCACAAGTCAAAGGGCAGTGGGGGAAAGGTCAGATATCAGACATTTTCTGAGGACATGGGCAAACGGACAGAGTGAAAAACTTTTTTGTTTCAGCGCTGACGAACAACGGCGTTTTAGAAACGGCCGAAAACGGGCGAGTAGGGTCGCTTCAACGCATTTTTTCGACACTTCCTGTTAACTCACATAATGTTTATCGGTCGAAATGAACAAAGAACACCCTCAACAGCACCCCTGTCGATTTTACAGGGGCTACCCCTACATTTACGAAAATGACATAGGTCTCAATGGGACCCATGTTCTCTATCCTTGAACCCATGACTAGTATGCAAGGCCGTAGCTAGCGGGGGGGGGGGGCACAGAGGCAGTTGCCCCCCAAGAAAAAAAGTAGATGCAATACATGGTCAAAGGTGGTCACCTTCCCAGAACACACCATATACATCGCTTTGCCCCCCAGGAAAAATGGGTTAGCTATGCTTCTGGTATGTAAGAGTTCTAGAGCAACTGAAGATGATTGTCAAGATGTATTACAATATTATTGGAGATTAGTGTATAGGAGAGTAGATGCTCGTAGCACATACTATAGCTGCGTTCACACGAGGATTCAGTACCGTACTTAGCGTTCACACGGTAAAAATATTCAAGGCTTATACGCGGCCTCCCAAGTACCGTACTGAAATACGAGGCTTGTTCGGCGCGGAAAGTGATTGCGCGCTGAAACACCCGCTTAAGTACGGCACCACGCTGGCCGCGTATTGTCTGTCGTGTGAACGCAATTCGAGGCCTCGTAAGCCGTGAAACTGTAGTGCGCTACATTAATACTAGGCGGAGCAGTGTCGTTTTTCACTTCCGGCTCATGCCATTGAAAATATTTCTCCGAATTTCCTGCGAAGAAATATGTTCAGTCATCTCTATTTCTGATCATGCCTCCAAAAAAGTTCCCATCTGAAGAATCAAAGCGACAGTTGTGGTCGCACAACGAGACCGCAGCATTGACCTCGAAATTTTCAATATTTCGATTATTCATCTGGATCATCATTTTGTGTAATTTTACTGAAAAACTGCCACAAACAACTGACTTTCATGGGCGCCACCATCACGAAAAACACTTCCCTCTAGCGGAGAAATTATTTACTATTATACCTAGCCAGATTATGCCTAAGCCTCGATTCTCGTGTGAATGCTGCGGGTTGTGTTAGCACGGTATTTCAGCCGAATTCAGCACCACGGAACCAGCGAGGCCGTGAATCTCGTGTGAACGCCGCTTATATCTATTGGTAAATAGCGAATTCTCTCCAATCATTATATTGTAGTCATAGTAGCAGCAGTAGCAGTTGCTTCTAAGCTGTGTAGAATATACCCGTACATCATTTTAAAACACTTTACCAATCAGAGGTGCTGGTGATGACACATTCAGTCGATCCGTGCATCACTTGGCAAGGACACGACCGCCATCCACTGGCAAGTCCACTCCAGTAATGAAAGCAGCGTCGTCAGAAGCTAGGAATGCTACAGCTTTGGATATATCTTCCAAAGTGCCAACTCTCCCTAGAGGATGAATCTGCACCATGTCCTCCATCAGCTAAAACATATACAATACGTCCAGATAATATATAAGACAGATCTAAAAGTAGTGACTGCTAGTCAAAGTATGCACACATAAAACAGAAAATATGGCACATAACATTTTACAGATGCATCAACTTGCTATGAGCCTCTAGCCTAATTACATGCCTATCTATATGCCTCACTGAATAATGGACAAGCATTAGGCACACAAATATATATGCACTTCTCATGATATGCTAACATGAGAATATCTATACAACTGAAAAGTTAACATCGACATATAAAGAAGACTGATACAGTACATTCCTAATGAATACGGGCATACATTCAAAGGGATTTCGGTATATTATCACATATATTTATTACATAAAAAATACATCAGTGCTAGTAGTGATATTTTTAATTGTATAATATCACCTGTTTGTGTTCTTCTTCAGTAGCACACATACCAGCCTTGTAGAAAATATCTGTAGGAACAACACTTGGACTGAAAATAATAAAAACAAACTAAATTATGACTACTATATGAAGTAATACTCCATACTGAGTCAATAAATGAGTTAGTCTGCAGGCTGATAGAAACTGGGGATTTCTCTTGTGACGACACAGCTGCTTGAATTTTCCAGGTGGGAGGGGGGCATGCCCCAGACCAACCTAGTACCGCATGCTTTAGGCGCACCTTAATTCACTCAAATATGCACAGAAATATTTGCTGCTCTCCAGATTTCAGATAATATAATCACATAGATATAAGTTTAGCAAAATTGCATACTTTACTTTTAGATTTTTTTTATAGCACTGGTACATGTTGTACCCGGTTACTGTTGCCATATGGCTATTGGCTTCTGTGTAAACCAAACCACAAATTTCTGTGCAAACAGCAATGTGGACAATGGTTACTATTTCACGTAACTGTGAATTTGTACAATAGTAACATAATATGGTTACTGTGCTGTTTACTATAATTTCAACAAAACAATATTTTATGTTGCCTATAAACATTACTATATCAATTTTTGTGCTGAATATGCAAATTTTCTAATCAGCAACAATATTTGTATCAAATCTCCGAAATTTGTTAATGCAGTCACCATTTCATGCTACTTGTAACAATTTATGGTTCTCGGTTACCATATTCTACAACATCCCGGACTGCCATATGCTATTAATTTATGAAAAAAACGAATTTTTTGTTTATAATTTTACTTAACTATACATACCTAACAGAATTTACACGTACTCCCTTTGGCGCCAAATCTAAATGTAAAAATAATCAAGAATGACACATTATCAGACGTTTCATATTGAACTCTAAATGAATGAATGAATAAATGTAAACTTTTTTTTACGATTAATAAAAACAATTTTATATAACACCAGTTAATCAAGATTCCACTTCTGGGCTTTAAAAAGCATAATCTTATTGCTGCTGAAGTTACTAGATTTTAATGTTCTAGATCAGAGTTAAAGTCATGCATCACAGTGACAGATTAGCTCACTGGTTTGAATCTAATACACAATAGGTGCCTAGGATTATGCGATAATCGATGCAATAATGCAGTATAATAATAATAATTATGTGCAATAAAGACGGAATAAAATCATGAAAAATTCATGACTATAGTGATGGTGATAGGGAAGGAATAAATTCATGACAAATGTGAGTCATTTATATGTAATATGTGGAAGTTTTAAGACATGATAGCGATTCATAGATATTTACTTAGAGCAAGACATTTTGTCATAGTATCTTGTGCAGCTTTGGACATGGAGTACATCATAGATGAACCCTGAAACATAAATCCCAGAATCAGTTACATAATTTTTACAACTCATTTACATGTCGTGACACATTGAACAATTATATTTGTCACATTTCACGATGCTTTACACAGCTCTAGAACTTGTATGAAAAGTTTACATGGAAGATATTCGTTTTTAATAGATTTGCTTTAACTAATACAATAACAGAATCATAACAGTGGCAAAAAAGGTGACAATTACCGGCCGTAGGCTCGAAGTACTCGATATAGTGATGATATTACCTGTAATAAATTCACACAAAAATACTTCAATTTTAGTACAGGTAATAATATTATTGTATTCATAATCTCTCTCACACTCACTCCTTCTACCTGTCTTTCCTTCTCCCTCATTCTTGCTAAAATTTCATCTTCTCTCCCATTCTATTCTCTCCATCTCTGTCACTCCGTCTTTTCCCACCTCACGTTCACTGTTATTCTCAACCTCTCCCTACCGCCTCTCTATCTCCCACTCTTCCTGCATGGAAATCTGTTGTCTATCAGCAATTACACATGTAACCTATAAATGAAACCTTTAGACTTGATGAGATGAGGAATAGCTTTGTGTGTCAGATACGTGACTCCTTTGATATTAGTGTCAACAATTTTCTCGAATTCGGCAGAATCATAAAGCTTGGCACTGTAAATGCCTGCATTGTTTATCTGAAACATATAAACAGAATGAATGAATTCACACTCCCTGGCCATTCTCAGAAAATTGCAAATCTACGTTCCTTTACAAAGACGATTCCGAGATGTCTTTTCTTGCAGAAGTCGTATCTCTAATATCATAGGCTGGCAACCAAGAAAAGATATCTATGTAAGTAACATAGTACTTGCGAGTGATACCATTCATATCTTAGATAGCAATTATCAATATTACAGTGAGGGTCAGATATTAACCATTATTTCACACACATTGTTCTTGAACGATAATAGCTAAAACTACCCTCACCGTTCATTGCTGTGAACTTGCATTACTTAAAAACTACAAGAAACTCACCAACACATCAAGTGTTCCATTAAAGTAGTTAAGTGTTTGATCAATCACTTTATCAACATCATCCTTTTTAGATATATCACCAGTGGCAATAAGAACCTGCAAGAAAACGGAAGGCAAGATTCTACGGAAAAATATCAGGTAATGTCATACATGCATATACAGTCGGCGGGACCTCATATAACAATGTATTCGTAACATGATACATAGTGTCACAATGTCCCAGATTGGTATATGACACTGGGTAACAGCAGAAATCTTTTATATTACTATTACTATTAGCAGCAACTGTGGTCGTTTTTTGTTCGAGATTTCTCATCTGCGACCCTGGGCAGACCTATTCTTACCACTGCGAAATATGCGCACAGATTTTACCAATCCACGACATGACCCTCACTGTCTGACAGATATGTGATTAACCATTGTGATCTTTGGGGAAGGGCAATTCTGGCTGCTTGGTTCAGCAGATACCACACGGCCACAGCAGAAAATCTATAATTACACCAAGTCACCACTTTTCGATCGTCTAAGAATGCACTGGACACACACAATGAAACAAAATGAAACGTGTAGATTTTAGTGATAATAGGAAAAACACGCATTCATATAAATACACATTCTTTAAAAAGCACATAGACACTGATCTCATCCCTTTTCTGCTACGAAATTCAAATGGTTTACCAGACAAAGGAAATACAAACAAGACAATGATATTTTGTCTTTAATCACCCCACCTATTCTTGGTCCAGAAGTCATAGGTGGAATTCACTATAACAGTAGACAGGGAGTCACATGAAATCGATCAACGTGCGTGCAACTGCAATAACAATAGAAAACTAACATCATTGTGAGATGCCCCTTGTGCCAAGCATAGATTTTTGGTTTCCTCTAGTCTTTCTTTATTTCTACCGTTGACCACCAGTCGAGATCCAAGTGATGAGAAATGTGTTGCCAATCCTCTTCCTATTCCATCACTAGCCCCTGCAAATAACTTTATGTATAAATAGTACAAGTGACAACCAAATTCTTAATAATACTACTAGACGAATTAGCGATGTTAGTGTGTGAGTTGAAGATGTGCAGGAATTTAACAACACAATTCACTTAATTCTGGTACACAATAAATTGGTGTAATTGTAAGCCATACAATGCCATACATGCCACATTTTATTACTTGTGAACACATTCCATGCTTCAAGTCGTAACTGTTATAGTGTTGTAGGCTCTTGCCTCTGAACACCCAAGTAAAAACACGCCAGTTTCTGTTCATCACACAGGCTCAAAGACCCCGTATGTTTTATTACTACCCTGAAGTGTTGCATATATACAATAGTGTCATAAATCACGTGTACGTAAACGATTTCAGAAAGTAAAGCATAACACACTGACTACACTACACCTGTAATAAGTATAACTTTTCCTGACAGTCCAGGCATCTTCAGCATATAATGTATTAAGGCTGTCAGTACTGTGGGCTACACGGCAACCTACACAAACACAAAAAAGATGTTACTGCCAAAGTAATTTATAGGCAAGCATGTTGTATGATTGCTACAAAACCAGACTACCAGACTATGCTGACAAAACCAGACTGCTACCGTCATATAAGATGAGGTGCTTCAATTAATTGATTCCTTGATTAAAACATTGTGCTAATGCTATAGTATAGACTAGGCCCCTTATTGCAAAGGTATATCAGCTCTGTATAAGTATAAAATTAAAAATTAAAAATTAAAATAAAGTTTATTGCACGGATAATCGCAGATCATACAGGCAAATATGCTACAAACTACAATAAAACAAATTAAGTTCCTAGGCTAATAAAAAGGAAGTGGATATTTTGCCGACGCGGCAAAATATTGGTAAACGCTATTTTGCCGACATTCGTAGCTGATTGGCTGATGTGTTATGACTTCATTTTGATAAACAAAAGCCAAGGCCAAGGTTCCTAAACAAAAACATATAGCCTATAAGTTGGGTCTTATGCCCTTGCTGCTGGATGTATGTTTTGCTGATGAATGAATGTGCCACAGAGACTAACGGATACAGTGTAACCCTAACTCCAACACTAACCCTAACACTAACTAGACAGAGGTCACTCAAAGAGAGTGCATACCTCCGCGAGCGTGTAACATGTATACATGTGTATAACAGCTGGCTCGCTGCTGGCTGCTGCTGACTGGACGCCCTAAGGCGAGCTGGTGCTGAATCGATCGCGCCAACGCGTGTAACATGTATACATGTGTATAACAGCTGGCTCGCTGCTGGCTACACACACACACACGAACACACACAAGAGAGCGATTACATTACCTCCCTGCAACTCCGTTGCGCGGAAGTAAATATATATATATCGGATCGCTATATATAGGGGCGTCATCCACAAAAATTAATCTGTGGTGTGGGGACAGATATCATGATGCAAAAACCCTAACCCTAACCTAATACTAATACTATTGCTCATATGGTCTATGTCCCCCAGGGTACTGCCGGAACGTACCCTGGGTACGGTTCGGTATACCGGAACGTACCCTGGTAACTATTTGATATGGTTAGGGTTAGAGTTAGGGCTAGGGTTAGGGTTAGGGAGTATATATAGGCATAGGCAACTCCCTAGACTCGTTAGTAGAGTAGGAGAGGTACGGTCCGGCATATTAGATAGTACCAGGGTACGTTCCGGCAGTAACCTGGGGGACATAGACCCTCTCAGCAATACTATTAGTATTACTAATTTAGTAATACTAATACTAATAATATCCTGATAATATTAATCCTAATACTAGTGCTGCCACGTTGCGGCGGCGGCGGCGAATGTCGGCAAAATAGCGGTTACCAATATTTTGCCGCGTCGGCAAAATATTCACTTCCTAATAAAAACGAGAGAAAAATATAAGATTAAGAATTCATCAGCAACGCAGTATCACTAGAATTAGTTATGCCTCTAATTACAATAAGTTAACAGTGTAATAATTAGGTTTCGTAATTAGCATCCACATTATTATCAAATGCACATTGTGACACACAAATAAACAATGCAATTTCACAAATAGCATTTCAAAATTCACAAATTCATAACTATCTAATCTTTGTATGTTTGTGTTGTTGATATGCAAATGTTGTGTCTATATATATACTGGTAAGTATACCGGTATATACTGGTATATACTGAATATATACTGCCATTATTACTGGTAAGTATCATAACGATAGAGATAGATAGATAGATAAATAAATAGATAGATGGATGGATAGAGAGATCTATGCCTCTTACACTGTTATAACTGTTATATACTCTGTTAGTGTTAGTACCAGCTTAATATTTATTCAGCAGTACACAACTAGCTTATTCAGCAGTACACGTTTACCGCAAAGACTTGTCGTGTTCCTCATTCATGTGTTTTACCTCTCCTAAGATACGTGAACTTTATTAAACTACAACCAAGAAAAGATATAACACTGAAAATATTAAATTTATGTCTAATATAAAGCCAATATTATAATCACAAACATTTTACTAAATTGCTAATTAATCGTAATATTTCCAGCTGAGATATAATTAATTTACACGAGATAACGTCCAAGTGGCGTAGAAAACTACCCGGATGAGGTCTTTTGCATGTTAAAATGGCACGGTGTAAGTTTTATAATAGTTCGTAATATTTTAGCAGTTCAGTGCAATATCTTGACATTTTCGTGTATTATAGAAAGCGTCGACACTCATGTTCCTTGTAAAGAAAACAAAACCTCACTCGAGCAAGTACTTCTAGTGTAAATGCCGAGTGAAAGCGGTCGCCGGTTGCAGCCACGTTGGCGTGTTACTGTTAATGCCACGTTGCATATCCAGAATTATCTTGCTTTATAAAGTTTATGTGATATGGGACGTGTTACCAAAGCCGTTTATGTAATACAATTGATCTTCAGACAATGTAACATTTTGAAACTGTTGTATTGTTAGTGTGATTTAAGTATTGTGCAAATTGTATAGTCATAATTCATAAACCCTGATTCTAGCATAGCAGGGTCTCCAACCATTCCGCATTCTGCGGAATCATTACGATTTCTAGGCTTAACCTCCGCATTCCGCAGCGGCAAGGTTATATTCCGCATTTCAGTTGCACTGTATAAAATTTGCACTGATTGTTCGCATTGTTCGCTTGGACACATTGTATTTTTTTCAGCCGGTGCCTGGCACTGGCCACGCGCTGGTGCAGTAGAGATGCAGCAAGTTATTAATAGCCGTCACCGCGCGAGTCGTTTCTTGGCTAACGCTCCATTAGGAGTGTTCCCAACTTTGATATCATTGATTAATAAATGGATACCATCTTCCTTGGTTTATTTAACATAAAGGATGACTGCTACCTGGAACACACAGATACAGTATAATGATTAGTTACTAATACTAATAGTCTAATACTAATACTAATAGTCTAATACTAATACTAATAGTCTAATACTAATACTAATAGTCTAATACTAATACTAATA
>NW_014578333.1:25803-41367 GCF_000485595.1 Priapulus caudatus
TATTAGTATTAGTATTAGACTATTAGTATTAGTATTAGACTATTAGTATTAGTATTAGACTATTAGTATTAGTATTAGACTATTAGTATTAGTATTACTATTAGTATTAGTATTATTTTATTGTACTACAATTTGTAGGGACCTAGTTACTAGTAGTAGTAGTAGGCGTAGGCACTCCCTAGACTCGTTAGTGGAGTAGGCGAGGTCCAGTCCGGCATATTAGATAGTACCAGGGTACGTTCCGGCAGTACCCCGGGGGACATAGACCCTCTCAGCCATAGTGCATGTATGATGTAATGATGTATGTGTTGACAAGGGTCATATTCATAATCTTCATTAGACTAAAGTAGATCTGAGCTTGTCGTGCTACAATTCGTGACGTGTCACTTAATGAAATGAATTATTTGACATAATTGAGTAACGTTTTATTGCATTTTCAGTCGTGATTTTGGCAACTATTGTTAATTATTAATATTACTACTATTAGTGATACTCTGTTGTCACTAATTACTAAATTAATACAGTTGTTCAAACTGTCTTCAGGTTCAAGTTTTCTCCTCTTTTTCACATTGGCCGTTGTTGGGCAAGCATTAACACCTACTACATTCTTTACAACTAATGATCAAGCAAGACTGAGAGCACATTTTTTAGCAGCAAGCCCATACAAAGACCTACCAACAGCTCATTATTCCATATTAGGTCTTACACTGCTTGGTGCTGCTGTACCAAATAATCAAGTAAGTACATACTACTATAAATACAACACATTATGAAATTAAGCTCTTGTATTTTATATTTGTAGTTTCCATGTGGTTTTAATGATGCTAGGTAGTTATATATTTTAGGTTTATAATTATTTTGCTCTGTAGTATTTGCTTTTTACTCTATTCTCCAAACCAAGTTTAGATTTGTTGTCACCATATTTTTTCACATTAAAATTTATTAATTGAATGCAAGTTTTGATCTCTGACAAACGTCAATTTTATACAAAGGTTCTTGTATAATTTAAGTCTTGAAAATTTTAACTTATAATTTTAACGAATCTTTCAGTATAAAATTGACTTGTCAATTAGGGTTTCCTAATGAATTACCATTCTTAACATTCTGTTTAATTTTTTAGGAAGCATGCAAGTATGCACAATCAAAATATGATCCACTTAAAGTGGATTCAGTCTATTTTGCTTCGAGCATCAGTAAAGCCCTAAAGGGTTGTATGGTGAGTTGCAACAAGCATTTAAATTTCCCTAATAATTCCGTGACAATTTGTCGAATTTCTTCCAAGTTAAACGGTTAAATATAATCGCTTCTAGAATAAAAAATGAATGGTAAAAATATTTTTCTTTGTCTTTTCCTCTTTTTATCTTGAGCATACTCTTATGCTAATTACTATTCTGTCTAGCTGCCACCAGATGCAGGTCAAACCCTTGCAGATGCTGTCAATGAGAACAGCTCGGTACAAGATCTGTTCTATGTCGTCTCTGCGATGAAAAATCTTAACCAGGTTATTGACTCACCAAAAGTTAGCAAAGTTCTGTCTGCACTGCTCAAAAAAGACGATAGCATCGCTAGGTATGTGTGTTCTGTCTTGGTATATTGGGCAGGGTATTCTGAAAAAGAGCACCTTTTACTTGTCTACACATGTTTGCAGTATATTTTGATGTATATACTGATTTATTAATCATTTATATATTATATATATATATATATATATATATGATGTTATGTTGAATGTTGCTAGCATGATTGCAATTTGGATTTTAAGGTCGGCTGTGGATACATTTTACCGATTAATTTATAAAACGTTATCATAAATGAATCAGTTTTTAGCTCACCTTGACATCGTCAAGCTGAGCTATTGCCATGGGTCGTCGTCCGTCGTACGTCAGTCCGTCAACATTTGGCTACGGTCAACGATAACTCAGGAACCGTTTTACCTACATGTTGGAAATTGGGTACAGTTGTTACTGCTATGCTCCCATATTGAACGTCCTATTTTGGAGCACGCCAGTCGACGTACTTTCGAGCCACGGCAATTTTTTGGCAAAAATGGGAATTGCCATTAGTCAGTTCAGGTTCAACGGATTTTGCTCATTTTTGGTATGTGAATGAATAAGAGCAGGTGGTTTTGATATTTGCAAAAAAAATTATGTAAATTAGGTAGGTTTTGGCAATTATATAGCATATTATAATAATAGATTTCATTGACAATATCTTTAATTCAAAATTGGTATTTCCTCTCCACCCTGCCGATAAAACGTCTATATTGGAGTAAAGTTTTACAAAACATGTCGGAAAGCAGCATAACCTATTTATTTCGAACGCCATCGCTAAGAAACATCAAAGCGGGTATAGCGCCATCTACTGTCACAAATTGTGATTCATTTTGGTTTATAAATTATTATTGCGATATGCAGATGGCAACCGTGTGCTACCGCCTAAAAAAACTCATACGAAGTAAACACTTCCATGTAACCAATTAACCTTTGACAAAAGTTGTGTTATGGGCAGGGAAACACCATTGTCACGTGGTATATAGCAGCTACGTGGAATAAGCGTAGCCTCTCAATCTTACACGTTACACATCGGGAGCTCCGCTTTTAGGCAGTGCCTAAATCTGAATATTATAAAAACATTAAATGGCGATCATTTAGGTGTAACGCCATCACTCGCCCTCATCTCAGATTTTCACATCTCAAACATTTATTTTCACATAAAAAATTACACATAATTATCAAGAGTATATAATGAGAGTTCTCCCATATATACTCTTCGTTTCTATAATGTACGTCGATGGTTGCTCAATTAAAACTGACTTCTTCTCACACTCATTTGTGTCCTTTTTTGTGGTGAGCTACAGTGTCATTGACACTTTCATTAAAACAGTAAAAGTGGGCAAATAAATGGTTTTGAAACGGGTGTCTAATTATTTTCGAGTTGCCTATTAGGGTGTAACCACCAATTGGGGCCTTGTATAAGATTGTCGGTTTTATTATAGGTTATTCATTTATTCTTTATCTTGTATTGTACTAGGATGCCAAGTGAGAAACATGAACCTGTATCTGTGTCTTTCTATATGCAGTACATATTTTCATTGTGTTTTTAACCTCTTTTTAGTCTTGGCTACTCATTTCACATAGCAGCCATGCTCAGTGGAAATGTGGACACCTTCTTTGATAGAATAGAAGATGCAATTGTGCAGGCAGATGAGGTTGATGGAAAATATTTACAGGTGACAATAAAATAGTGTTTTTTGCATATATGATTGCTATCTATCTCATTCTTTTACTCTGGTCTCTCTCTCTCTCTCCCTCTCTCTCTCTCCCCCTCTCTCTCTCTCTCTCTCTCTCTCTCTCTCTCTGTCTCCCTCTCTCCCTCCCTCCCCCCCCCCCTCCCTCCCTCTCTCCCTCCCGTGTCCCCATCTCTAAAATTTTCCATTACTAGTACTGTACATAATAAAGTTGTTTTTAGTTTCAATTCTTAATTGTATTTTTATGTCATGAAGTCTGTGTTGTTATCTAATTACCATTTATTTGGCCATTTGTAGCTGTTGCGATTTTCATTCTGCGATCCATAATTGTATAAATAGCTAACACTTGCTGCTTGTATTAGTTTGAGCAAGGGGCTGGAACAACGGCATTGGTGGCAATTGGAGCCTATCAACTAGCAGAAACATTAAACAAGCCACCACCTATCAGTGCAGTAAGTACTAGAAGATATTTTTTACCCAACAGTGAAGATTGGCTTGCCTTGAATTGTCTGCAATGTTGCACTTGTAGTATTTTTGTAATGATATGTGAGCACAGTTTCTATATGCATAATCTCATATGTTTTCCCCCTTTCTGTCATCCAGAACCAAGCAATGAAGTTTGCAAACTACTTTGTGCATCGAAAGCACACGGCTAACTACCGCAGTGCGTATCTAGTTCTGAGAGCACTGAAGACGTTCACGAACAACAAGTTCCACATTCCAATAGCGGTGACGATGGCCGGCCAGACAGCTGTTTCGCTGGAGAGTCCAACTGTCACTGTGCAGGTCTCCAACCTGCTCGGCGAATCCCTGGGAAAGTTAAACGTCGTCGCCGAAAAGGCAACGCGTCTTGACGACAGCGCAGTGGTGCTCAGCAAGCGTCCTTTGAAGCCAGTGCCTGGGGGCGATCAGTAAGTGCTCGTGTGCATGCAATACGTGTTGAGGTCTGCGCGATAGCTGTATACCCATGATTCGATGTCGAAAACTAGCAGGAGGAGTACTACGAGTGACTCTGACATTGACGTTTGGAAAGGTCTCTGAGGACTGACTGATCTTATTATCCTCCGCACGAAGTGTAGCGTGAGAGTATTGTTATTGGCTCGTGTGTGTGCGTGCGTGCGTGCGTGCGTGCGTGCGTGCGTGCCTTTTTCTAGTTTTGTATTGGTATGGTGCACGGTAAGCTATGCATTATTCTTATATCTTCTAGTTCTACTGATGACCGGTGTATGGATTCTTCTTGTTGCAGAACGCTTTACGAATTCAATTTGATGACTGAGGCAAAGCCAAGCCGGGGATTCTATGAGATTGCTATCGACGTCACTTCTGGCGACGTGAATGAGAAGCGTCTGCTATCAACATCAGATGCCCTGGTATGGTGATAGGTCTTCTTTCATCTTCTTTTTAACCTTTTCTGTGGTTAATATTGCATGTGACTGTCAGTCCAGTATATCAGTTAGATGTGTGTCTGCGATGGCTGCTTTGTTTTGTCTGGCAACTTGGGGTATGTATAGTATATGCATTGCAATTTAATATTGAGTTTCATTTATATATGCTTCTTAACTAAAAGCAATGCTAGAGTATTGGTTCCTACTCCACCCACTAGCCAAATATGCATGGGTGTAGTGGACTAAATATGGACAACAATACAATGGCACAAATATTTATCTGAAAGTATGTATAGGAATAGATTCAGTTGTCACAGTGCTCACAGTTATTCATGTGCTATTAACCCTGTTGTTATTCGTAACCTTTATAGATTGCTCCACCCTTACATTTGCTGAATATTCACACCACATGCCCTAATATAACTACCAAAATCTTAAATGGAGAGGTATCTGTCCCACCTCTCTAAACAGTAAATGTTGGGAGATGGGAGATATTGCCGGATATTCCGAGCTTTTCATAGGCACTCACATTTGAATATGAAGCTTTAGAAATATACTATAGTTGTGTAGAATATGTAGAAACCTACTTGTTTATGATGCTAAAAGTGTATTTCATACAGGTCTCAGTAAAGGTTACCACAGCTGTCATGGTTGCTGACGCTGAAGTGTCGTTGGTGGACAGGGATCAGTCCACTGCTCCCAAAGGAAATAAGTGAGTCACGTCTTATCTTGTGGACAAACAAATTAAAAAACGGTTTTCCTTGCATGCCAATAAGTACATATCTATTGCTGTAATATGAATATTGAGTTACTGTACCATACAAATAATGTTTACAGTGATTTCATTTGCTTACTCGTGTATACTAGTATCATAAGTTAATAAGCGATCTCAGTAGAATTCGAATGCGTTTAAACTGTCCTGCTGTCTGTCTACAGGGTCAACTACCCGAGCAAGGTGGCCACGGTAATGGAGGCGGACTACCACCAGAAGCTTCTCATGAAGTTCATGCTGAAGGACAAGTTAACTCAAGAAGTGATGAAAGTGCACCAGGTGAGATGCTGTTTGCTAATGTATACATTGAGCATGCTGAGCAACAGGTAATAACAGAGAGCAAAGAGAACACTGGCATTACTTCTAGCATTTCTTTCAAGTAAATCAAATTTTTACTATAGCACTTGATATGGCACATTTACTAGTTCTTGAATATTCTGACATTTGCATCAACCTTTCTACCCAATGTCAAACAAGTGTCGGTTATTTGCTATGGTATTGTTATTTTTTCATTGTTATTATGCACTGCATTAGAGCCCAGTTGGCATGTCTGTACCAGCTGGGTGTCGAATTGTGCTAAAGCAATCATTACAAATATTGGTTTTTAATGTGTGTGATTTATATTAAGCATGCATCTGCCAGTGTTTGTGACAGAAGTAGTGTTATATTCATAATATTAATTATCCATGCAACAAGAGGATGACTATCTTCGATATATCCTGGTTACATTTGAGCTGTTGCTGAAAAGGATTTATAATAATGACGTGCATGCACATTAAATTGATATCAATGCCAAATCAGCTTGATAACGGTGATTTACCCAAGATTTTCTGCGGGGTGAAACTCCTAAAAAGCAAGGTATATTGTTGCTCCTTTATTGGATGGACACCTGTGGATACTAAATGGTTCATAGATTCATGGGATACCCATGATGTTTGATGTAGTTCTTCTCCATAGTAATTAACTAATAAAGCTGTGTTGCTGTGTTTGTGCGTATAGGCGTTTGTGATGTTTACGAACAAGAACACCAAACAGGAGATCATCTATGTAGCTGAGCCAGACACCAAGGATGTGTACAAGTTTGACCTGGTAAAGCTATCATATTGGGTAGAATTAGTATTAAGATTAATTATTACCAGAAGACTGTTGCATAAATGTGTTTAGTATTGATGATTCAGGTTTGTTCTACATATATTTACATATTGTGTAATGGCTACCTCAACTTATTATTAAAGATAATTGTAATGATTAAAGGCATTTGCAAAGAATTTTTTGTTGAGAAGATTGTGATATGATGCTAACCTAGCTAGAGCAAACACAGTCTATATAATATTAGTGACGAGTATGGGTTGTTTCTACTGTGCATCGGCTTGTGATGCTGACGTCCATATACGGCAACCACACACTAAGCCCAAGTCGTGGCTTTACCATGCCTGCAGAATAAATGTACTGCAGCAAGAATGACTTGGAACAAAGTTAACAAATATATATTTATTATTTAAAATGTGTAAATCTTATGTGTTAATGTGTAAATGTGTGAGGCAGGCAGAATGTCAGTTATGTATCGTTTAATGTATAGAATTGAAAGGTAAAAAAATTCGTGTATTTTAAGCCAAGATGTAATATTTCAATTAACATACTGACCTACCATCTTAGTTGTAATGGCAGATTTTAACATATTAGAATACTATTTATTAGTTGTCATTTATTAGGTAATTAATAAAAATCCTTATTCCATGAACATGTTCTCATAGGATGTAGCTGGGAAAGCAGCCGAATTCAGTGGCGTATCCGGTCAATATTTGATGTCGCTAATCATCGGTGATGCTGTCATTACCAATCCTTTCACCTGGAATATTGTACGTACTACTGGATAGATCTATTTTATATTTGTTATCAATGCTTTCATTGGAAAAATCATTCTAACATTAATTAATTCGATTGGTTTCAGACGTATTGATCAAGCTCAATTAATAGATCAAATTCAATTACAAGAATCGATAAATAAGCGAAATCAAATATTGTATAAAACACCAATATAGATGAGTGTTAGTATTGGACAAATCAATTTTTGTGTTTATTCATGTTTTTATAATAAAGAGAACTGATGGTATTTTAATTGAGTATAAGTACGTATGAGTAAGTGTCAGAATTACCAACATGCAGTCAAATAATGTAGCAGGGTTAGCAATGGAACACTGGTTACCTTTCAGGCTGAGGTCAAGCTTAAGTTTCCAGAAGGTTTGGGCAAAGATAATGATGATGGCACTGCTAGTCCATATGCAGTGAAGCCAGAAATTAAGGTAAATATCTGGTCTGTTCAATGAAGCATTAATTTTCACTGAAAAAAATATTAGTTTCCTCAGATTTAAATAATTATTGTTCTCAGAATTGTGAAAACATGACAATAGTTTTAGCTTTGTAATTTGCATTTATTTCATAGTTTGTTGTGATATGTTGATATTATGGGCGTATCTGTTCACAATTATAGTATAACTTAATTGTATAGTAAACAATGTTTACTTTATCACTAGCATGACTAATGTTACAAATGTTATTGTTTGCATTAAAAATTAATATTGAGATTGATCTGTATCCTGTCCCCTCCACTAACCCATATAGATTTTGTGCTGTTGACTAAATCTTGACACAAACTGCTAGTCATTTTAAAAATGCAAAAATACAAGTAATAAACCTATCGATAGTATTTGTATAACATATGCATTTGCAAAGTTGATCACTTGAATGTTTCAGCATCAGTTTAGAGAGCCAGAGAAGCGACCTCCAAGCATCATCTCCAACGCATTCACGGCACTAGTTTTGGTGCCAGTTCTCGTTCTGTTAATCATGGTAAGACACATGAATAAATAAATTCCACCTTGGCCAGGAGTTTTCTCTTGATCGAGTGTGTTTGTGCGTGCGTGGCCGATAGCTTGAGTAACTCTGGCTGTATATCACTATAAATGCAGCATGTGCCTGCTTACATTGGCATCAAACTTTCTATTTGAGATCCATTAGTGTGTAATGTTAATGGCGAGCAATGATAGAACACTGGTTCCGGCTCCACTCACTAAGCCGAATTTATCGGTGCCATGGACTAAATCCAGGCATCCAGGCAAGACGAATCCTAATGCGCGATAAGTTCAAAAAATTTGTGTTGTCACATAATTAGGTGCTGGAAATTTAATAACAAATTTCAGCTTGAGCATAGAGATACATCTTATCTATTAAAAAAACATGATTGATTTGATTCATTGATCAATGAACATATTATTATTAGAGCAATACCCATGCAAAAGCTTGAGGCTCAGGGGTCGAAATTAGCAGTATCCCTAAATCCGCGGGATAGTAGATTCTTGTGTTGGATAACAGATTTCAATACTTTGTATCCCACTGGGATAGTAAAAAAAAATCGCCAAAATCGGGATCGTGGTTGTTGAGTTATCAACTTTATACGGCAGCGCATCTGAGCGAGTGCGCGCGATCTGAGCGGGCTCAAGGCACCCTTACGCCACACTAGCGTTATACAGCAGGCATAGCATATTTGCAAGAAGCTTATGTTGATCATAAATGTGATGTGTATACATTGTATCAAGCGAACCAGACAATGCTTCCAGACAATACGTCTGTAGTGTACTGTGGAGGCGTATGTAAAATGAAAGCGAGCGATGAGAATTTTGAAGGCAAACAATTGTTGAAATTACTATCCAAAAAATGGGATACCGGATCTTTGGGGGGGATACCAGATTTCAATACCTGGTATCCCGAATGGACACCATAATAAAAATCTAATTTCGACCCCTGTGAGTGCATCCTTAAGTTACTGGTGTGCATTGACATTTTATGCATTGTGTTCTTCCAGTGGTTCAAGATTGGCGTAAATATGGGCAACTTCCCGTTCTCACCAAGTGCTCTGGGATTCCATCTGGGCTTAACTTGTAAGTATCTATCTTCATGCACAAAATTAAGACAAGAATTGTCATTGTAGCGTTTTATCCAACATGTTTGTTTTTCCTCTGTTTTTTTATACAGGCAAAAAATAAAGGAAATTATTGTTTTATGAAAATAACTGCCTGTTCCTGTTTGAACATTTTTTTCATATAATTTATTAGTGGATAGTAGGGCAGTTAATTAATGTATTGAAAGACCTCCCTTTTGTGCTTGTAAAATTAGTACAGTAAAACTCGCATAATTCGTCATCGTCTAACTCGTAAATTCGCATAAGTCGTCATGGAAGTCAAAGTCCCAATTTTCTCTCATAGTAAATCCATTGGAATAGCCCCGCCTAGGTCGTTATTATGTACAAGTCGACGACCTCAGACAGGTCCCATGTAATACAAACAACAGTAATTTCCCATCTGTAAGTCGTCATCAGAAATGCCGATGGCGCGCGCGGTGTACGGTCTAGGGGACATGCGAGAAACATCCCCCAGATTCCCCAGTGTATGCATCTTAATGCAGGGTGCGAAGTTAACGTGAGTCCGGAGTCAAATGCTCCCTGATTTACTGCCAGACTCCCTGATTTGACATATGCAGGAGTCCGTGTGACTCCCTGAAAATCCTGCTATACTAACTAGTTCGTTCCAGAGCGCGGCATCCCGGAATTTCGTGTTTCAAGAAAATTTGGGAGACGTGCACCGCAAATGTCCTGCAATGTCCAAACGTGTAATCAACAGCGGGTGTTACAGATAGCCAGCGTGTGCCGCGCTTGCCGCTAGTGCGTGCGTGATTGCCAGCAGCGGTGTCGATTGATGTACGGACCCGATTGTTTCATGTCTGCTATGTATGTGGCGCGAACTGACGACGTGTGTGGAGTATGTTTATGACTGCGTAGGGGTGACGGGCGCCTGGGAGGGGAGCCCTACGTATAAGACGACAAAATGTACGTCGTCATTTTCGGCACAAATATGCTGGTCCCAAAAGTGTCGACTTATGCGAGTTTTACTGTACATGAATTGTAGTTATTGGTAAAGTATCTGGAATTTGTTGGATTAAAATTAGTTGATGTTTTTGTTTGCATTCCCAACAGGTATCTTTGGCCTGTACTATTATTTCTGGATTCAGCTGAACATGTTTGACACAATGAAGTATCTCACCATTGTTGGTGGTATCACCTTCTTCTTTGGCAACAGACTCCTTGGAAGCATTGCATCTAAACGGTAACAAGAGAGTGGGTTATATTCATAAATGATAGAGCTTCATAGAAAGATTTCATTATGTTACTGCTCCTTTCAAGTCGCTGATTTTTAATATGTATAGGTGTATCTAGGTTCCGTGCCAAAATTTTAATAGATTTATTATAACCAATATTGCTATCAAGCTAACAAAGTGCTATCAAATGTTAGAAGCAGCACTAGTAACAAGTTACTGTCTCAGACCTAATATACTCCTGCCAAAGATTTCAGCTATTCTGTCGTACTTTTAACTACCCACAAATACATTGTTATTCTTGCTCACCATGGTAACTAGCCACACATACATTTGCTATTCTCACTATTCAAGTTAACTAGGCACAGATATAAATTTGACATTCTTTGCTAATTTCCTATTGCTTAATGTTATCGCTCTGCAAAGAAATCTCAATTGAAAGATAAAATTTAAACAGCAGTGGGAAGTAGCGGTTGTAACTACTGTGCATCAGCTCGTGTTAGTGCTGAAGTTCATATACGCCAACCGCATACTAACCCAGGTCGTAACCTAACTATGCCTGCTGTGTGAAATGCACTGCAGCAAGAAAGACCTGGAACATAATAACCAAGCTCGTGGTGGAAAATATGGAAAATATAAACATTCTACATGGGAAATGTATATAATGTTATATGCAAAACATTCCTAGAAGAGAAGGTGCTGTTGCTCGTGATATACTTTGATGTACTTTTCACATAACTAAGGCTTTAAAATCATAAATCATTTTATAGGTGAGTGTATAGATGCTGAAACAAGACAAAACAGAGGCACAAGACTCGGAGACCTAGTCCAGAGCCAAGCCTTGGCAGTTTCACAACCTTCCTGTGCAGATTGGCTGCAATGCATGCATAGATGTGATGTAATACGAACTGGTGAATTGGGTGTATGTTGCAGTGATGATTAATAATAGAATTTTTATAAGTCTAAAATTATCGTCTTTTTTGTATGTGGCTTTGTTTCATCGATTGATCCCGTTGTCGTTGTACTTGTATTGCACTGTGTATTGTATGTGGGTGCGTGCGTGCGTGATCACATGAGTGGCAGTCTGTACCCTCTTAGAGAATTATGCAGCAAGTTATATGTACTTGTATGTATACAAATTCGAATTTAATTGGTTTCAGTAAGTTGTAACGATTGTGAGAACAATCCATATAAATATACCTTATAAATCTGCTTTGCTCTTTTACTAAAAGTTATCATTTTGTACATAAGCATGTTCTGTGCTGATCCACACACAGTATATAACCCAATAATATATATATATATATATATATATATATATATATATACTAACTTATTTACACAGTTAGTATAACATTGAAATAAACAAGATACACTGTACTACGAAAATCCTAAAGTCGAAAGTCACTGGAAATTATTGTGTGGAACAAATACTAGCCAGGTATATGCAAATGTTAATGCTTTTTAATAATTTAGTGTACTGATTAAATGTTTTGTTGTTACATCTATGGTAGGCAGCTCGTTTCCATTTACACTGTTGATTTCAAATGATAATTTCCTAAAGGCAATAAACAGTTTAATACACATTCCAACTATGGAATAATCATTGTTTTCTTAGCTAAGAACCAGGAATTTACAGCCGTATGCAGTCTGCACAGACTACCTTTATTTTATTTTTTTGATTTCATATATATCATTATATCATGATAAGGGCTATTTGGCAATGGGAAGCTAGTTTTCATCTTGCCATCTTCCTTAACACTGTTGCAGCGCGATATGATGCACATTATCAAATGGAATATATGTACCTATTATGTAGGAGGACTATAGACAGGAGTGGAGAGGTCTTGTGCATACAACTTGTGAATGCTTCAACATAAAGAGAATCAAACAGTATGAAAGAAAAAGTGAACGAAGACTAAAGAATTTGAACAAAAGATGATCTATGAACTTTATAGCGATAGATATTTGTACTACATTATTATTCTGTGTAATGCCCGTTTCGGGCTCTCCCTAGGCGTATATATATATGTAGGTGGAAGCAAGTATACTCGCTTATCTTCCCGGCCAGAAATAACATTGCGAAATACATTACAATAAAATAGTTTATTGTTACTATTAATGCATTGATGAAACCAATTGCTCTGATAAAATGCAGCCTAAATGTTATAGCTTAAAATTTAATAGACAAATGTCTGTTAGATAATGGTCTATGGGTTCATAATTTGATATACTGCTACCAGATTATTCACAATGATACTGAAGAAAAGTTCCTATAGTGTCTAAACCATAATTCCAAATTGTTTGAACTAATTGCCTATACTGCATTAACACCGGAAACTATTCAGGATTAAATTTTACACACCCTAGTGATTTCCTAGTTATTGATACTGCTACTACTAATTAGTATAGGTATTCCCGAAATCGCAATGGATGGCTAGACTACAAGCTATAGGCCTACTCCTGTGAATACACTGAATGGGTTTTCATCAATAACGACGTAAAAATTCGACGTAAAAAACGACAGAAATAATGACGTTGTCTGTAACATAAAATAATAAATTCAGGCGACCTTTAATTGTTTTCAATGGAACCGTACACAGTACATATGTATTCGTAGTTGTGCGTGTTTGTGTGTGTGGGGGGGTATGTATGTGTGTGTGCCTGTGCGTGTGTCTGCGTGTGGTTGTGCATGTCTATGCATGTGCGAGTGTGTGCATGTGCATGCATCAAAAAAGCATTGCACGTTTGCAATAGCAGGAAAGTGTCATACTCTGGTCAATCGTTTGCAAGAATCCCTCGCAGCAGTGTGCACGTGTCTCATATATGTATAAATTTTATCATTTAGCATTCTTATCAATGACAATTATTTGGGGTACATATCAGGGATGAATAGCACCTCAAACACTGACACATCTACATTAATAATACACACATTTTTCTTTAACCATTATAATCTTATAACACTCATAAATATAACAAAAATTCATTACCAGGCCCTAGTTGAAACAAAAGAGAAATGACGAAAAAACAGACAAATATGTTCCAGCATTCAAACAATGCTGTAACTACACTGACCCTTCTAGGGAGGGAGTTGAACTCATGCACTCCCAACACTCTCTTACTAATTACTGCACTTGACTAACTGCTATTGCTAAAATGATTTGATATGCCACAGCTATATCATGTCGTGGTCAGAAGATGATACGCACGTTATCTCACAGTCACTGTAATACAAAGTACCTAGCTAACCAATGAGTTTTCAATTCCCGGTATATATTGTTTACTGTATGGTTTGATATTGATTTTAGCCAGATATATGGATACAACATTTTAAAGGCAATAGTTTACCATACTACGCCACGGATAGCTAGTTACAATGCGCAAAAATAAAATTTGGTACAAGACTGCTTACTGTGGGTGCATGAGTCCACTCTTTCCAATAAATAGATCCAAAGGCTAAATGTAAGTTACTTTGAACCTACGCTTCTACCCTTACTTGGAACCTATCTTCTTCATGGCATATTAATCATTATCAACATCGATATCAATCACAAGCAATTGCTATTTATCGGAAGCATATCTGCCATGCTGCTAGGTAGGCACGGGTGCAACAAGGTAGCTGTGTCAGATGCAGAATTGATGCCACATAGTACATTGCAGGGCAATAATGTAATAATTCTTGAAAGCTTTAGTCAACTTCCATACCGCCACCACATGGAATTTAAAGCCACCGGTGAGCATATATATATATATAACCGTATATCATATCATGACTATTCCTAAACCTCAAGGCTCTTACAAACGGCGCATAACGGCAGCGGTACCCACGTACGTAAGTCAACGCGGTGACCGCAGCGAACGTATTGTGCCCTTGAATGCTAGAGGGTTGCCGGAACATCCACGATCATCGACGCGAAAGCTGTTCGAAGACCGCCACGCCAACCTTCTATTTCAGTTCCATCTTTTCGTCTGTCGATGGGGTCGTCGGAGCCGACTGTGACTTCACCGTCACCTCAGGGGTCAGCAGATGCGTATCGTCACCACCCTGCTCACCGGTGCCTGTAACCTTTGTCTGGAAACGAGACTAAAGGAGTAAACTGGAGGTAAGCCCAACAGAGAGGAAGAAGTTTGTAACGCATAGAATAGAGAGCTGTGCAATATGAGCATACACTCTGCCCTTTAGTGTTACTGTTTTGAGCATTACAGTGAGCGAATGTATAAACACGTATACGTGATCATAAGAAATTTCAAAAATGTTTGTCTACACAATATTGGAAGACCGCTACAGCTACAGATGTGCATATATAAGCTTCGTTACAGAATACACATAAATTAACAATTATAACAATTATACATGCATCATATACATAATATTCTCTCTCTCTCTCTCTCTCTCTCTCTCTCTCTCTCTCTCTCTCTCTCTCTCTCTCTCTCTCTCTCTCTCTGTCTCTCTCCCTCTTTCTTCCACTCTATCTATCTCTCTCTCTCTTTCTCTCACTCTGCTCTCTCCCTCTTTCCCTCATCCTCCTTCTTACCCTCATGCTCCTTCCTCCCCTCATCCTCCTTCTTCCCCTCATTCTCCTCCCTCGCATCATTCCCCTTCTATTTTCTTCCACCCACCAGCGGCGGCATCGGCAGCATTGCCGTTCTCATAACTGCAAGGGAAGCTCTGTGAGGTTATGTAACGTTGCTGCCATGTAATATCGACACGCTAACACATGACAAACGAATGTATGCTGGGAGGCTACATGTGGCGTGTGCGCATGCGCGCGGTCGGCAGCTATGTGTCGGCATGCTAACACGTGACGATGTGCGTCGGCAGAAACAAACGATATGGATCCATCGCCTGATGGAGACTGAGTGCTGCCTCTGATGCGCATGCGCGAGGGGAACCTGGCAGAGATAGCGAGAGAGAGAGAGTGGGTGAGAGCGAGAGAGAGAGGAGAGAGAGAGAGAGAGAGGAGAGAGTTCGGCTAGGCGTGTGTCGGATGCGAATGAATCAGATTTCA